>NW_013952622.1:897161-897693 GCF_001266775.1 Austrofundulus limnaeus
GAGTTTTACTTTTAAACTGTAAATTTATTTAATTTAGTTACGTTAGGTATGATAGTTTAGTTATGATGTAAATAAAAATTAAACCAAGATTTAGATTAGAATTATTATAATTTTGATCCATACATTGGTAATGTCTGACTGCGCCTCGTGCCACTTTATGTTCAACAAATTGGGCCCCGAGGTCAAAAAGGTTAAGAACCCCTGATTTACACCATACCTCTAAACCTAACTAGTGGTGCGCAGTAGAACTGCAAAACAATGTGCCAACCAGGAAAATGTCCTCACTTTGTTAGTTATAAACCTATCATGGTCCTCACTCTGTACACACACACACACACGTTTGTTTTTCTATCCACATGAGGACTTTGCTTTGACTTCCATTCATTTACTGTTTGTTTCTATTGTGTAACCCTGGTCCCTTACCCTAAACCTAACCACCCCAGTACATACCTGTCCCTAAACCTAACCACCCCAGTACCTACCTGTCCCTAAACCTAACCACCCCAGTACCTACCTGTCCCTAAACCTAACC
>NW_013952622.1:898693-909940 GCF_001266775.1 Austrofundulus limnaeus
CCCCAGTACCTACCTGTCCCTAAACCTAACCACCCCAGTACCTACCTGTCCCTAAACCTAACCACCCCAGTACCTACCTGTCCCTAAACCTAACCACCCCAGTACCTACCTGTCCCTAAACCTAACCTGAACTCAGTTCACACCTTGGTCCTAAACTGAAACCCTGACCCACCAATGGTATTGCCCCCAGTGGGGACTGGGCTTTTTTTTACCCCATAAGGAACAATGAGTCCTCACCAGGTTGTGTACCAGGAAAATGGTCAGAAATTGTCCCCACCATGTAGCAAAAATATGTACACAACACACCCCCCCCCCCCCCCCGTGGAGTGGAGGCCATCAGTGTAGCATTGTGTGAAGAATAATCACAGAAGCAGAGCAGGAAGTAGTAAGTTTAGCCTGCAGACAGGGACATTATAGGTGGGAAGCAAAACGTTTTTTTTTTTTTCTAAAAAAAAAAAAAGAAGAAGAAAATAAGTTCTGGTTGTGGTACTCTGCAGGGCAGCTTGGCTTCTCCTCCACGACCCCCTGCTTCACATCTCGTTAGTGTTGATACCACAGATTTTTGGAGTCTGGGAACAGGTGGCCTGGCTGGAGAGCAGCACGGACGAGTGCTTCGCAGCATCATGTCCAAAACACAAAAGTGTAGTCCTGCTCGCCAAGCATCATCTGCTGCCACCACCGTATTTCCTCTTGCTTTCCTTTTTGTTTGTGAGCGTGCCCAGAGAAGACAGGGGCACTGCTCCACCAACAGTTCTCACAGTTCACGTGAGACTCGTTAGGCTTCTCCGTCCTTCCAATCATCCAGGTGTGCAGCTCTCTCTGCGGCCTTGCGCGGCTCTGTTTTTGCGTGGTCCTCTTCTTCTTTCCCTCTCAATTCCAGAGTCGCTCACAGGGGTTTTATTTTCTACCGTTTTCCACTTGAAGTAGCCTCGGTTCATCATCACATCAACCATTCATCAGCGACTCTCAGAAACGCCTCTGTCCTCCACTTCTCTTCTCTTATTCATCTTCCTCTCCTTCCTCTCCCACCCGTTCGTCCTCGGCCTCCTTCCTCCTGTCAGCGCCGCTCTGCCGCTGGTGCAGTGTTGCCTTGCAGAGCTTGTAAATGCTAGAAATCAGATTTAGTTGTCTGACATACGGCAAAAAATAAATAAATAAATAAAGAGAGAGAGAAGGGGAGAGGTGTTTGCTAGTGTGACCGTCAGGAACCATTATTTCCACAAGCTTTCCGAGTCGCAGAGAATGCAGCGATGCAGGCTGTGTGGGTATTTTGTGTGCGTGTTTGTTCGGGCACTTCCTTTTGTTGTGCCCGGACTTTGTTTTGTTTGTTTGCTAATTGGTCCTCCCGAGGATCCGTTTGTATGCGTTGACAAGATGGATGACTGCGACTGAGCCGCTTGTACTCCGTAGGAGGAGGGAAAGCACTAAAAATAACATTATTCACTGGTTTTCTTCTACACAACAACATGGTTGGATTGTTTTGCAGACGACCTGCGGTTGCGTGCGAGATTACGTGAGCGTTTTTCATCGTGCCCTTTTTTTCTTTTTTTATTTCGACGTGATTTATTTATTTATTTTTTTGATTTCCCGTCTGATTTTGGTTTCTGTTTTTGCTGCAGCCGTTCTGCTCACCGACAGATTCAGCAAAGCCAAGTTGGCTCCAAATATAGTAGAAGTGGAACGGAAGTAAAACTGCCTCTACGGCAAATTCACGTTATTCTCCATTTCATTCTTTTGTTTGTTTGTTTGTTTTTGTTCTCCATGGAAATCAACATTGTCAGTAAATCAAATACAGGCTGAAATTGCTACAAGCACGTTGGTTATTGATTAGTTTAACTTTTAATCTTCACGCCTCTAAATTCAGTTGGATACATTTTCCTCTCTGAGCATGCAAAGGTATCTCTTTCAAAACGCTGGCAGCAGTTTATATTTAGCATCTTTACTCCCTCAAAATGAATTACTGACTCAGGCGGTTGTCCCTTAATTGATTATGTTTGATTATTCATCTTTGCTCTACAGCCCGTGACACCTACAGTTTAGGAAGTAATTACAGGTCGTGAATGAAAAGCAGCTATTTATTGTGAGGAAAGTGTTTGTGTTATCTGCTGCTTTCAGCTTAATGTGCTAGCCAGCCCTGGTCTGTGTCCCTCCCATTGAAAAATGATAAGCAGCATATATTTTTCTAATGAGAAGGTGTCCTTGGAGTGTAAATAGGGGGAATAAAGGATGTATATGCGCAGCGCTGAGGGGGAAGCTGGAATGGATTGGGGCCAAGCAGGAGAAAAGAGGAAGCAGTTGCTTCCTTTGTGCTAAATTTGGTCTGTCAGAAGATAGCTGATGTGGGAGAGCAATGCATTGTTTGGTCGATCCTTACAGGCTCGTCATGCACACATATTTGCATGCACACCTGCATGGGAGACAGACTGCAGAAGAGCAAAACAGATGAACTAGGAGAAACAGCTGCGCTGTGTTCCTGCGAGTCAAGTAGAAACCAATTCCCGTGTCACTAATTTGGGTGCGACTCTTTCCTGGCAGGGGTCGGCTGATTCGTATACCAGTAGACCGTCGGATTCAGACCTGTCAGCCGAGGAGGACCGCGAGGCGTATCGGCGCGAAGCCGAACGCCAAGCACAGCAGCAGCTCGACAGAGCTAAGGTATGCCACACAGGGATGTACACCACTTCATACGTTATATCTTTAAGTGTGATTTACGTCTTGTTTTACTGCCGTAGAGGCACTTTGATGCACACGGTTACTTAAAGCTTATAGTTTTTTTTACCTGGAAAGCTGAAAGTTCAGTCATTTAAACAGCCAAATAAGCTAAATGTGATGTGTGAACATCTGTTGTGTTGGATGATGATGATGATGTGTGTCTTTGTGGGGAGTGAGTACATGAAGGTTGTTTTGTGGAAATAAAATCTTAAACCAAACATCAAGAACAAAAAGGTTGATGGGGGCGAGGCAGGCAGCCAGCAGGACCAACAAGCCAAAGTCAGACCAGATCAAACACTAGTGCTGCACCTGATTATTTTAATAGATTAATCTGTTGATTATTTTATTGATTATTTGATTAGTCAATGATATTTATGTCTCAGTGTCCATTTATGCTTCCTGTTGGTGCACCTGTTCCAGCTCCAGTGCACGTCTCACCTGCTCACACCTGTGAAAGTCACCCTGTTATCCAGTCTTTCTACCTTAACATATAGCAAATTAAAATAATGGCCCATAAAACATAAGCTTAATAGCTTAGTCATATGTTTTTCTAACATTAATACACACGCTAAACTGCAGGTAGTCTTTTAAACAAACAGGCTAATGTACAAATAACTTTAAATAGCAGCCTCTCCTCCAGCATGAGAGGCTGTTAACCTGCTCTGCTGCAAGTCCAAAATAAACTAAAGAATATCTTGGGTTACACTGACATCAGGTGCATAAAAGTAAAAGATAATCCATCCCGTTTGGCAGTCCAAAAGTTCAAGTAGAACTTTAACAAACATAAAAAATAAAAATGGTAGAAGTCAAGACAGGATGGATTTTTACTATAATTCAGTGGTTTAATATGATGGCACGTAACACTTTAGCTAATGTTAGCATTACTGATAGCGCCACTTCCAAGAAACACTGTTTTCTGGTAGATAAACTAAGAAAACTTATAGACAGTTAGCTACAGCACAGTCACTGAAAATAAGATCTATGAGGCATCAACTTGACAAACAGGCTAACTGTCTGAAACTCACCCATCTGCAGTGAACATGAGCACAGCTCCAGTGTGTTAGTGCTTCAGGTGATCATGTTTTCACTGCTGCTGTGCTGCCGCGGAATGACCGAGTCTGCATTTTACTTTCTTTGGTTGATTATCGGTAAAATGTAGCCAACTTTTGAAAGTTTATGTCTTGTATTTTTAGCCTTTTTGACGTGACCGTCTTTCTGTTCTGCCATCATTGGCTGTGTCCAAATTCAGGGGCTGGGTCCTTTGAAGGACCCGGCCTTTCAGGTGTAGGTGGGCTGGGTCCTTGGTCGACCGTGAAGACCCAAAAAAAGTGGCTGTGAATTTGGATGGTCTAGTGCAGAGAATTGGGCCGTGAGCGCCACCTTGAGGGCCTCAAAAGAACAACAGTTTTTAACTTTGGGCCGCAGAGGGCCGTGGGACCGCATTGATTTTGAATAAGGTGCAATACACTTTCTCACCACTAGTAGCGGTAGTGCGCCACTCAGATGTTTAACAACTTTTTTAATATGTAGAAGAAGAACCTTAGAAACCTGCTGAAATTGGAAACTTATTTTAAATGAAAAGTAGAAGGCAAAAATGAAGGCAACCCATCAAAAAAGGCCAAAGTTTATCGCTAATATGAAGTGCAGCCTCTGGTTCTACCATGCGATACTTTAAAACATTATCAAATACAGTTGCAGATATAGCTATATTTTAATTTGCACTTTTTCAAATTAATTTTTGTAGTTTATTTTTAAACATTCTGAATGTATTTTAAAGACATTTTAAACTTGTCAAAAAGCTGTTGTTACTGTTATTGTTTGTCACTAATATGAAGAGCAGCTTCTGGTTGCAAAAATTTAAAAAGGCTCTATTTTCATTTGTACTTTATCAAATTTATTTTACAGGTTTTTTTATTTGAAACATTTACTTTAAACATTTTTAATTTATTTATGCCCACAATTTTATTTATTGAATTGTCTATTTTTGTTATTGTTTATGTTAAAAAAAAATATATATATATATTGTGCTGATAAGCCTGAGTGGTCTGTTGACTGACCTTTGTATTTGTTAAAATAATTGTTATGGGCAGGTTACAATATAAAAATGTTTGTCATAATCATGTCTTGCGTTTATTTGACAGGAGTTTTACTTTTAAAATGTAAATGTATTTAATTTAGTTACAATGTAAATACAATAAAAATTAAACCAAGATTTAGAATAAATATCATTTTGATCCATACATTGGTAATGTCTGACTGGGCCTCGTGCCTCTTTATTTTCAACAAATTGGGCCTCGAGGTCAGAAAGGTTAAGAATCCCTGGTCTAGTTTCTGCTTTATTCCTGCCCTTACCCCAGCATACGTCATGTCTTGGTGAAGAAATTTTTTTTAACTGATTAAATAAATATTAGTTTCAGTTTTGTATTTTATACTTTCTGATCACTTCAGTCGGTAAGGTTAAAGCAGAGAGTTGGTGTGTGTCTTATCATATGTTATTTTCTTTAGCCTGAACTAAATGAGAACGCTCTGACGTCTTGACGTAAAAGGTAACACCTCCTGGGGTGTAACCAGGAGGAAAGATAGATTATAAGCTGAATTCATTGTTACAGTGAAGGGAAGTTGTCAGTGTTTAACAGAGTGTCTGCACAGGGCTCTTGTCTGTTTGCTTTGGTTCAGACGAAGGTCTGACTGAGGCCGGTGCTGCTGAGTGCTGAATGTACCTGATTGGAGTCAGAAGATTGAAAATAAAGTTTTAACAAGAAACCGAGCGGATTCCTGTTTATTGGGACATACCATTTTGAACAACGCATATTTTTCCAACAGTGATACGTATGGGCAAAAATAGATTGAAATGAGCAAAATGTAAATATATTATAAATATCATAACACAACAAAATTAGCTTAAAGGCAATATTTGAAGAACCAAGGGACCTGCCGTAGGTGCACGTTTATTTTACTATACCAGCTCGTTTGATTTCTGACAATAATAGTAAAAAACATGACTGTACAAAAGTAAAAAACATTAACACAACCGCTTGAAACTTTGATTTTTACCACCAGATTTGTTTTAAACTGTACTCCTTTCTCTCGCTTCATCCACCATTACGAGCAGGGAAAAAAATCTTTGGTCGGCACTGTTACAACCCACTGGCTCAACAGGAAGTAACACAATGAGACCCAAGACAAAAACGTGGGATTAACTAAAAAAGGTTTATTAAACTGGAAGTGATGTAGTTGGGGAGCACCACAACCAGGCTGCAGCAAGGAAGAGAAGAGAGGGGGAGAGAGCCAGCTCAGAGGAGAGGGTGTGGCTCCCTCAAATAGGCTGCTCACACCTGCGGGTAGTAGGGATGATTAGTGGCAGAGGTTTAACCTGTAAGAGAGAAAACAAATGTACACAACCCCGTAACAGCACACAATCCATTATGTGATATGGTGGGCTGAGAAGGATCCATCAGACCCATCCTTGAAATCAGGGCAAAAGAAGGACGCATTTGTCGGCCGCATCGGAGGAGTCTTCGGACTCGGACAGCCTCCGGTGCTGCGCTGTGACGCAAGCGGCCGACAGATACGGCCTTCGGAGGACGCAGCCTCTGAGTTTAACACAGCCTTGTAAGATGTTCAGACATATCTGACTCCGTCCAGCTTTATTCCTTTGAGTTCATCGCTCTTGATGCTGCCTCGCTCAACAGAGACTACAGAAAATGATCATTAAAGTTGATTCTCTGTTACTTTTTCCACACCAAAATCAAAATTTCCTGAAAAATTTCAAACCTAAATTTCATGGTTTAAAAGTTTGCCATGAGAAGAAAACACTAAATAATGTGACAACAAGAGAAAAACTATTTTACAGCTAAAGTACTACCTTTGGGACTCGGTGAAATGTTAAAAAGGACCAGTTGTGGCCCACAAACCTTTAATTTGACACCTGCTAGATGTTTTAAAGCACTTCAAATGATGACGCAATATGTTGCAGCGTTCCCAGTGTGTTTTTGGCTTTAGACATTTTCATGTAGTGTGTGTTTTTTTTATTACTGACCAGTACTCTTATCTGTTTTGTATTTTTTTCTTTGTTTCCACAGTCCAAACCTGTAGCATTTGCAGTAAAGACAAATGTGAGTTACTGTGGAGCTCTAGATGAGGACTGTCCTGTCCAAGGAGCTGCAGTCAATTTTGATGCCAAAGACTTCCTGCACATCAAAGAAGTGAGCCGTTACTGATGACAGACCCTCTTCATTACACTGAACGCAGATGTGACACAGTGTTGTTCTGTCAACTTTAACAGAAGTACAACAATGACTGGTGGATCGGGCGGTTAGTGAAGGAGGGAGCGGACATCGCCTTCATCCCCAGCCCTCTGCGCCTGGAAGCCATGAGACTCAAACAGGAGCAGAAACAGAGGTCAGATCAGGAAGCGTGTTTTTAAAAACTTCCCGCAGGATGCATTTTCACAACGTCAGCGTAATAATTCCAACGTGTCGCTGTCGATGCAGGAAAACAGGAGGCAATTCCTCAAGTTTGGGTGACATGGTGACAGGGAGCTGGAGGACCACGCCGCCCTCTGCAGGTGAATGTAAGTACTACAAACCAGCCTCCGGCGGCGCTGCTTCTGGCTCTGAGCTTTGTTTGATTGTCTTGTTTTTGTTTTCACAAGCTAAACAGAAGCAGAAACAGGTATGTTTTAGGGGGATTTTTTTTTTTGCAATGATAGGGGAGATTAATAAAATACATAGTTTTTAGTTGATTTTTTACATTAAATGTGTATTATCAAGACTTTTGTACACATCAACAGGCAATGGAAACACTTTATTATTAAATAAATTATTTAAAAATAGGTTTTAGATTTGAAGAGTTAAATATAACTGGTAAAGTTTAGGGCTGTGTGTGTTAAAAGTTATTTTATAAAAAAAAAGGTTTATAATTTTACAGCTGATTACAGAAGCCTGGTTTGTTTTAATTTTAGCAGCAGGTTTCTTTAAATAACTTCCACTTGGCAACTCTATAATTTTTATATCAGTTTATACTTTGTTTATGGTAACTGATTTACTAAATACTAAATATTAAATAGAAATTATTTTTATACTGTATAAAGCCAGAAAATACTTTGAATGATGGGAGTAGTCTAGCCTTCTCACGCTAGAGAGTAAGTGAAAAAATGTTTAATAATAATGTTTTTTGACCTTTCTGACCCCTGTTCCCTCTCCTCCTCACGGTCTTCCCTCCGCTCTGTGGCAGGAACACGTCCCTCCCTATGACGTGGTGCCCTCAATGAGGCCGGTGGTCCTCGTGGGACCATCACTGAAGGGCTATGAGGTCAGTGTCTCCTCACTTCACCTCTAAGCACAACTTTTTACATGGAAGCTGTTTGCATGCTGCTACATTCACTATTAGTATTTGAAGCAAGTCTGTCCTCTTTTATCCAGTGTGTTTAAAATGAAAGAAAACTTGATTATAGTTCTTGTTTGTTTCATACCTACATAAAAGAATCAAAGCAGTGTCCTGAGCAGAAACTAGTTGTAAAAAAACTGTGGCTGTGGTGGAGTGGGGAGTCGTCCTGTGTCGGGACATGAACTAACGCGTCTTATCACTGGAGGAATGACTTCACCATTAAAAACGTTAAACGTAAATAAATAAACAGCATTAATATTTTGGGTTAAGCTCCAGCATCGATACGTATAAGTGCATTTTATCCAACATCTCATTGTAGCATAAATTTCATCAGCTAAGTTTCTAAACTTACATTTAAAAACAAATTCTTCAGTCCGTCATGAAAACACAACCAGGACCAGGGTAGTATAAGCCCAGGTTGACTGGGGCCAGCTGGACCGGGCCTTACAATCCAAAAATGCTTTTAGTGGTTTCGAGGTAGTGAAGGGAGTCAAAGCTAGCCCACTCTTTTAAAGCTCACAGAGCAGTGGGGGGCAGCACTAATATAAAAATTAGTTGCACTAACCCTAAAGCACTAACTTTAATATTTAGATCCCCTAATTCTAAAGCACTAACACACTTAAAAATTTAGCCAAAGCTAATTCTAAAGCACTAAAAACCCAGCTGACCCTTGGAACATTCCTCAGAGTCGACATGAGACGATATTTTCTGTGTGCAGAATATTGTTAATATTTATATTAACAATAATATTAATATAAATATTAATTTATTTTAATATTTGTTAATATTTCATCTAAGTCGGTGGTTCCCAAAGTTAGGGTCGGGACCTCTTTGTGGGTCACAAAACATCAAGTGACGGTCCCCAGATGATTTCCAGACATCAATTTAAATGCAAAAAACTGCAAATGGAATATTTTGATCATGATTATTGCCATTTTTTGAAATAATCATAAATGAATAAATATCTGTATCATGGTTACTAGGTTTGTTTATAGTTATTATTCCCATGTTTAACAGTGTTATTAGCAAAGTTTGCTACGTAAACAAGTAATATATGGGGTCACGAGCGTCTGCAACTGTTATTTACGGGTCAGAAGCAAAAAWGTTTGAAAACCACTGATCTAGTGGATAAGAGACACACAAATGAACAACACATCTGACAGCTTTCACCCTCAGCTGTTGACAGTAATGTTGATCAATAATATTTAAAGAACTCAATAAGTGCTTATAAATTTAGCCCATAAATTTAGCAAGTGCTAATCCACTAATGAATTAAGAAATTAGCAAAAGCCCTAAAGCACTATTCAGGAAATTAGTTCCCCAATTAGTGCTTTAGTGCTTTAGGGGAACTGTGCCCACCACTGTCACAGAGACGTTGGCATTTAAACAGTTTATCCCAGTCCGAGTTGGTCCTCTCAGTTACATTCAATGAAAAGCTTATTGATGAACACATCACACTAGAGGAAGAGTGGAAGGATGCTTTTCTTCTGTGTGTTTGTATTGTATTCGAACTGTGGTGTAACAGTCTTTGTGTGTTTATATTTTTGATTTGACTGGTTTTGATTTTGCCTTTTAGGTGACAGACATGATGCAGAAAGCTCTTTTTGACTTCTTGAAACACAGATTTGAGGGAAGGTCAGTTAAGTTAAATAAGTAAATTTTAACCCTTGAAAGTTTTAAAAGTCAGTGTTAAAAAACTTCATAAATATCTCTGATTTTATGCGCAGAATCTCAATCACCCGAGTAACTGCCGACCTGTCCTTAGCTAAGAGATCTGTCCTCAACAAAAGACCTATAATGGAGAGATCCAACACCCGCTCCAGCCTCGGTAAGTGCGTTCACGTTAGCGAGACAACACCACAGCTCTTTGCTCTAAATAATAAACACATCTGAGCCTGCAAAATTTTATTATTTTTTTTTATCTGTGCAGCCGAGGTTCAGAGCGAGATCGAGAGGATATTTGAGCTCGCCAAAACCCTGCAGCTGGTGATTCTGGACGCAGACACCATCAACCACCCCGCACAGCTCGCCAAAACCTCCCTCGCTCCCATCGTCGTCTACGTTAAAGTTTCCTCACCAAAGGTGCGTCGTGCTAACGACCGTGACCTCAGGCAGCCTGTGGATCGTGTCTGACACAGTTTCTCCTCTCGCCTCCTCTCAGGTGCTTCAGAGGCTGATCAAATCCAGGGGGAAGTCTCAGAGCAAGCACCTGAACGTGCAGATGATGGCTGCAGACAAACTCTCTCAGTGCCCCCCTGTGAGTGCTTCACTGTGGGGTCCCTCTTAATCTCTTGTGCTTAATGGGATTATTTCACACAGATGAGATAGTGTTCAGTGTTGATCCCACATGAACCGTGCTGCTCCTTAAATAATCATCACAGAAAAATAAGTATTAGCTTCTGTGTAATCCTGTTTAAATCACAGCTACAAGTGCTTTCATAAAGTTACTAATCCCTGCAGCCTGATCAATTTTTAGGTGCAAAGAACTTGTATCTTTTACACAAATGGTTTAAAACTCTTAGTGTGAAAAGAAAAACCAACTATGTTTGGCAATGATACAAAACAAATACACAGTATGCATTTTTAATAACATGGCCATGTGGGGTCCACTGAAAATTCTAGAGTGGTACCAAAAGCAAAATCAGAACAGACTTTCAGGAAATTTGTTACGTTGTTGTCATATTTAAGTTATTTAACAAATATGAATATGGGAGTTAGAGAATCATATTCTACTATACAAACAGTTGGTCTACATTAGTTTTTATTGATAGTTAATATTACTTATTAAGCACAACACTGTCATTACTCAACATATTGAAGCTAAATATAGGACATTTAGATTAATAGGAAAAAAATATTGTGCACACAGCGGGTAAAATAAGTATTGAACACGTCACCATTTTTCTCAGTAAATATATTACTAGAGGTGCTAATGACATGAAATTTTCACCAGATTTTGGTAACAACCCAAGTGATCCATAAATACAAAGAAATCAAACCATAAATGTCCAGAAATGAAGTTATTTGTAATAATGTGGAATGGAACAGGGAAAACATATTGAACAGGTTGGCGTTTCTGGATTGCGATGTCTCGGTTTCGGATGGAGGACGGTTGGAAACTGGCGTGTATTGTAATCCCACCCACAC
>NW_013952622.1:910940-921528 GCF_001266775.1 Austrofundulus limnaeus
TCTTTTGTACAAAGTATTGGATAAATTTCAGTAAGTGTGTTCAATACATTTTCCCTGTTCCATTCCACATTATTACAAATAACTTCATTTCTGGACATTTATGGTTTGATTTCTTTGTATGTATGGATCACTTGGGTTGTTACCGACATATGGAGAAATTTTCATGTCATTAGCACCTCTAGTAATATATTTACTGAGAAAAATGGTGACGTGTTCAATACTTATTTTACCCGCTGTATTATCTCTAAGACCCTGCATCCTAATGCTGAGGTGAGTGATGGGAATTGACTATATACTAATATCAAAAAGAACATTTCTGTTTTTATACAGTATGTTCAATCTTTTATTCTGAAGTTCATCTACCAGTTTTACCTTGTTAAAATGTTTAATATTAACGGAAGTGGTTAATATTAAACTGATGGTGAGAAGTAATAATAAATGGTGACACCGTTCGTCATTGTACTTGTTTATTTTGTAGTGAACATTGGTAGCAGAGGATGTTAGTAATTACAAAGTTCTGTGTACATTTGGAGAGGGAAAACCCTACGAAAGCTGGAAAAATGAAGTCATTATTTGAACCTGATTCATCGAATTTGATGGTAAATGGTACTGAACTTATAGAGCGCTTTTCAAGTCCCTCCGGACCCCAAAGCACTTTACACTAACAGACATTCACCCATTCACACACTGATGAGACGAAACAAGCGCTTGCAGTGGCCTTGGCCCTGTCTGGAAGAACGAGAGAGGTGGTGATGGAAATACCTGTGGATGATTTAAATGAGGACACTGGTATAAATACCCTAATTGCTGAACTTGATGACTTGTTTTTGAAAGAAGAAAAGGATTGAATTGACGAGGCTAATTCCAACTTTGACCGTATCGCTAGTAGGGTTGGGCATAATCGTACCGTGTGCAAATAATCGTCAGAAAAACATTAATCGATTATTTTTTGGCACTTGACAATTAATACGATTAATGCCACCAGGCAGATTGGATATTTCTCTGGTTGGTCTGCTCGATGCTCCTCTTCGCTCCAAATGTGATGAACATTTTAAAAAAAAGTCTGTAATTTATTTATCTATCAACACAATTTAAAATTTGATGTATAGCCCGAAGTCTGTAATTTTGACAATTTGGAACAGATTTTTATGAAGAGCAAATATTTCCCACTAAATTGGTCATGTGACCAGGACATAAGGGTGTCCAGGGACTCCAGGGGATTAATCGTCAAATTAATCGTTATAGGCTAAATACCACAATTAATCGTGATTTTTTTTTTTTGCCAATATCGCCCAACCCTAATCGCTAGAGACAGTAACATGTCTATGACATATTTTATTGTTTTGAACAGAGGAATGGACGAATGCGTCTGTACAAAATTGAGCTTTCTGATGCAGCGTTGCACTGAAACATTGTCCCATCAAATATTCCTTTACCACTTGGCAAGGCATCTTTTAAAAGAGCAGGAACAGTGCTAGCCATGGAACATGACAGGGCAGTGATGTTTTACTCAACCTGTGAAACTTCACAAGTTCCAGCCAATACTGCTTTGACATCATGGACAATGACAAAGTCAAACAGCAAATAAATGAGCAAGAGGAAAATCAGCGTGAAGAGGAAATATTGATTATCACAAAAAAAAAAAAAATGAACAATGCAGAAAAACAAAATCCTACTCAAACTTCATCTACAGTTTGGTCAAGCTTCAATGGACGGGCTTCAAAGGCGTCTGGACAGCTCATGTAACAAAAACAAGGACTGTGGCATCATCTTGCAGAACATTCTTAGTTAATGTGAAATATGTTAGAAATATTGCAGAAGAAGACCAAAACCTGCTGTTGTCCTCCTGCTCCTGGTACAATGAAACCGTGGCAGTAGATCTGCATGAACTTGAACCAAATCTTCATATCATTGATCGGTTCATACGATTTATTGCAGGAAGAATTCTGAGAAGAAGTCCTCTAAACTTGTTAAAAAATTTATCTATGTCTGAATAAGTGTGCATGGTCCATCACCAAAAGAGGTTTAGTGACAATGGAGGTGAATTCAACAATGATGAGATGAGAGATATGACAGAAACACAGGAATAGAGACAACAGCTGCATACAGCCCATGGAGTAATGGACTTGTGGAACGTCACAACCGAACACTTACCAAAATAATAAAGAAAGTGAAAGCAAGCAACAGCTGTGACTGGGACACTGTGTTGGACAGAGCACTGATGACAAAAAAAAAAAAAAAAAAAAAAAACACCATGAAGAATGTATATAGTTTCAGTCCCTATCTTCTGGTTTGGACAGAATCACAATCTGCCTTCGGAAGCTAACGCTAAACATCTAAACAAGTAAAAAAAAATTAGCAGAAGGTAACACTAACAGCTTATTGCTGTCCGCTAAGACAGCTGTCACTCAGAGTCTGTGTCACACTAGCCTGGTTTAAACCAGACCATGTCCTTCACTTTGCTTCATACAAGGCTCTGGACTTGCTGAATAGAGAATCAATTTCTTGCAGGAGGCGTGGCCTCTGCTGAAGCATGTGTGTGTTGTTGGTGTGACGGAGGCTAAGCTAAGAAGCTAACCGGAAATTGCGTGTGCTGTAAACAACCCTACTGAAAGGAGAAAAGTACCAAGCCAAATGAGACGACTGTAAATGAGAGCTGCTACTTTGTCAGACAAATTTAATTTAATTTGAAGCCTTATCAACACGAACTGGCTTCATTCACTTCCTCCACTGCCGTATGCTAAAATAACTAGCAGACACTGTGCAGAACATCGACGTCGTTCAAAACTCCGCCTTCTGTTTGCTGATTGGCCCAGGTAAAATAAACTACAAGCAGACACTGCACAGAAAATTGATATCGTTCAAAGCCCCTCCTTCTGTTTGCTGATTGGCCCAGGTAAAATAAACTACAAGCAGACACTGCACAGAAAATGGAGGTTCTGTTCTCTGATTGGCCCGGCTAAAAATCTGCCAGTGAAATCCATCTCAATGGGAGAAGTCCCAGACTGAGCAGTGAAGGGAAACTAGAATTGAGTGGAGTTGCGTAGGAAGGCAAGGGCCAGGCTAGTGTCACATATATCCATCTCCTTTTCGATGATAGTTAGAATCTATTGGTTTGYTTTGAAAGTGGGCGGGATCATCTGTGGCAGTTCAGCCAATCAAACTAGAGTTTTAGCCCTGCTTAATGCAGGTGGACACGCAAAGATGAAATGAAGACAAACAGCTTTTCAGTCWCTTTATGTACTATATAAAAATATTAAACAAATCAAAAGGCCTTTTTGAAATGGTATTTTAACTTTACTATAACTATGTCTATGCTGTCACTATGTTAACTAGACCAGGGGTTCTCAAACATCTTGGGTCTGGGGACCCCTTACAAGGGTGAAAATTTCCAGGGACCCTCACCCCCCATAAACCCCATGCTGTTTTAAAAGATAATTTACTGTCATTTCAAACCTTAAGTGCCATGGGAATATATGTATAAATATTTTTAGTTTGTTATATTTTGTTTTATTAGGTCATTGTACTCCACACATTTTTAAAAATAAAAAACAAAATAAAAATTTAGTGAATTTTTTGAGGACCCCCCAAGATACCCCTCACGAACCCGTGGAGGTCCTGAGACCCCAGTTTGAGAACCTCTGAACTATACTATACCTGTTTAAAGCTGTGAAAGTTAGCTTTTAGCAGACATAAAGTTGGCAAAACCTAATTCAGCAAAATCTAATAGACCTGCTAACGGTTTTCACAGTAAGAGAAAAAGCTGATCCCCAAAATGAAAAAAACTTTTCCGCTATTAGCTGTTAGCGAATTAGCTGAACCTTGCCCACCGCTGGTTGAGGACACTGGGTTTAGACCAGTTGTCCTTATTCAGGGGCTCAAATATTCATCCTGAGAAGATTAAGCCAGAAAATGTTGTTATTGTACGTTGTTTACTTTATTTCTGCCCTACATGATCCAAGCGGCTAACTGTGGCCATAGTCTGACTTTATTTGTTTTTATTTTTTAATTTTTTCGCCCTGCAGGATATGTTTGATGTCATTTTAGATGAGAACCAGCTAGAAGATGCTTGCGAGCATTTGGCCGAATACCTGGAGGTCTACTGGCGTGCCACCCACCTGCCAGGAAACACTCCTCTGAACCCCTTACTGGAGCAGAGTCTGATGACCCCGCCCTCTGCCATCTCCAGCCTCCAGGGAGGTTTGTACCACTTCCCAGCAGAGCGTGATCACATAGTATGAATTTAATGCTGCTTAGAGACTCTGTGGTCTTGTTTTGAACGTGTTGCTGTCTTTTTGCTGTGCCCATCTCAGATTTGTCTCCCGCTGTCTGTTCTCTCACTCATCAAAACTTAACATTCTTGCAGTTTTCTGAAACACAGGAATTAATTGAATGATCGATAACAAAAGCGGGGTGAGTAGTAGGGTTTATATAATATGTATTTGCACCCCCTCCCCCACCCATACTTTTCCTGACACCCAAACAGAGCACAGCGACAGAGACAGTGAATGAAGCACATTTTYTTCACTCAGATCTCACCACGTAAACGATTATGTGTGTTTCTGTTTGTTTTCTTTATTGCATCGTGCCTCTTTTGTTTTGATTTTAACCTGGTGCTTTCGGGTGGTCCCCTGCTCCACGAGCTTTCTGGGCCGGGGAGGGGGATTCACAAAGCAGTGAAGCCCTGTCTTTAATTAAACTTYAACAGAATATTTGTTTTCTGTTGARCCTTTGTCAAGCATGCTTTGTGAATGCTGACCCCACTCACACTGGCACAGGCCTTTAAACGTAAAGATCAGTACTTAAACAAGGTTTGAATGGAAGGCAGGTGAACACGACAAACTAAGACTAACTAAGACACGACAGACTAAGGAGTCTGAGTGGAACATTCATTCATCAGTTTGACCTGTTTTTACACACTTACATAAATCAGGGGGCTTTAAAGGAAAAGTTTAGATCTTTTGGAGTGGGCTCCTGTGGACAGGTTAGGAATTATAGAGACGTCCTGAGCCGATTACAAGTATCTGATCAGGTCCAAATCATTGACTTTTTTTGGCTGCGTCCACACTGCAGGCAAAAGAAATCCAAATTAGATTTGTTTTTGCTTGTGTCAGAGTTTTTACGACAGTCTGAATGTAAAAAAAATATTTTTAAAAAAAATCAAACAAAATCACACACAATACATCTGTTCTGTTTCATATGTGGTACTGAATCAGATAGGTGTTTTACAAACGGACCGCAGTCATGTCACATTTATCAGCCTTTTATGTCATTGAGATTGGGGTATACAGATCGATCCAGATATTGATATTATCAATACCAACATCATGTATTTTAAAGCTTAGATTTCTGCTCGTCTTCAGCTTCATATTTTTTTAAATTTCCACATTCGTCATGTCCTGGATGACTGAGAATTTACATCAGCGTATGATGCTGACAGTCAGGCTTTTAGCTAGGATTTTGGAAGATGGAATCTACACCTTAAGGCCTTGGGTCCGCTACCCTCCTCCTCAATCCAAGCCCGGCACCAGTTACGCTTTATGTCTTTATCAACATCTTTAGTGTCTTTCCCTGGCTTAATAAACTCATGGTCCATGCTCAGTGCACATTCCCAGRGTGGGAAACAGTGATAGTCAACAGGACACAGAACAAGTCACGACTGCTGGATCCAAGTTTTTACAGAGACCTGCCCCAAACTTAATTCTGATTGGCTAATAGGCATTTCTAGAGTAGTTGAAGTAGTAGTAGTAATAGTATTTGCCTCTCTTAGATCCAGATAAGTCTGGTAATCCTCTGGGTGAATCCAAGGTTTTACTTTTTTGCAATACGCCAGAGATCCGGCACAACACCCCCTTTAGCTAAAAGCATGCTAACCGTGGTATACTAACGTGTTGAACCATCAAAACTAGCATGATGGGGTCAATATTTGGATTTGTTTTTTCTTTCAGAACGTCTCTCTCGTTCCATAAGAGCAATTCTGCACCTGAGTAGATAGGAAGCGGGGAGATCAAATGTTAACACTGGACTGAACAAAGCACAGCAGAGAGGAGAGTTTGTTGTAGCCATCGTTGCTTCGGTCCACATCGTTCCTTGTACTCTGGTTTATGGATAATTAAACAAGTTCGTAGCGTTAGCTGCTCCGCATCGCCTTCCTCCATTTTTGTTATATGTTATGGGCTCACATGCACGTTTCATAGCGAGAATGTGTCACACACAAAAATATGTTGTCATCACGCTGCACTAGTCACAGTAATCTCAAAAAGGCAAATATTAATCAGTGACAGCTTTTCTGATAATTAAATGCACACAAAACAGTTTTGCACAAACAGGAGTTTAAAGCTGTTTTAAGACAGGAGRAATCCACTACAGTCTCACCCTGCTCAGACTATCCATTAGTTCTTCCAGGTGTGCTCTCCAGGGCCATTATCCTGCACGTTTTACTTGTTTCTCTGCTCCAACCCATCTGAATCACAGATTGAATTAGCTCTTCAAGTTCTGCAGAATCTGTAACATGTAAGATGTTCAAAGCTTTACTGTAAAAACCCAACTTGAAAAGTTCTGAACTATCCCTTTAAAAAGGAATTAACCAACAGTGTGACTGTCGTTACACTGCTGCATGATCTCTGTTGACTTTGTTATGTTTATAGTATGAAGCAGCTCTCATTTCCTTTATTTCTTATTGCTGGATTGAGTTTGATTTCTCACAGTTTTTGTTCTAAAACTTTATTTGTTCCTGGATGTTTGAGACCAGATGTTCTGTGTCTGCTGTTGTTTTAACCATCAGAAACAGAAACCAGGCGAGTCAWCACTGCAGTGTGAACTGCTGCTWGGTGCAGATTTAACAGTGATTTCACATTATAATGACTAATTTTGTTTTCTTTTGTTTTCTTTTGCGTTGGCACTAAAGCTAAGACGATTACTTCCTGCGAGTTTTATTAACATTTGTTCACTGGTTCATCTGATGTTTTTGCTGACAAATAAACACACGGGACACATCGCCTAAACAAACATAAGTTTGATTTGTTAATTAATAACAAGTGCTGATCTGTGTTGAAACTACTTTCAAGTTGCATGAAGTTTAAGTCAGCAGTCATGTTCATGTTCAGTGGAACAATCAGGCAGAACACTGTCCTGATAGASAGAACCATACAGATTATATTCTTCTGGAGGGTTTGTCTTCATTTCAATCATTCAGGAGTTGAAGGACSGCTCTGTTTGTTTCRCCAGGTTGGTTTTCAGACAGTCATCAGGTTGAAGAGTTCTTAACTGCTGRAATTATTCCTCTGGGTTGTTTCCATTATTTGATGGAGGAGGTAAAGCTGAGTGTGACGTGAACAAAGAGAGGGGGATGATTAACTTATTTGACACAGAATTTTGTCATAAAATAGTTCAGAAATGTAGAAAATCTGATCATTTTCTGGACTTAAACTCAGATCGACATCAGAAAATAGATCATTAACCAGAACATTATGACCAGGGATTCAGTTCAATTCAATAKTTTATTATAACCAAAGGGAAATTAAATAACATCTCTAATAGCAAATTGGAAATTAATAGCATCTACTACAGATGCAGGTATTTTCATTTTTGTCTTTTTTAATTGTATTTTTTTTCACTTTTCACTTACAATAAAACAGCTTTTAGTTTATTTTGCCTGCAGATATGGTTTTAAATACACACATATATGCACATCTTTGGAATAATGAGTCCAGTGTAGATGGAGGAACAACTGCAGCAAAAAGTAACTTTCTCAACACGCTGTGAGGCATGTTAGTGTTGCTTTAAAGGGTAATTCTGGTTTATTTTAGCTGTCATATTTCCCATTAATACGGTTATTACGGCTGTATGAGTCAGAGACACTGCACTCTTCTTCACCTTTTGGGTCTGGGGAGAACAAAACAGCATGAGCTCAGAAAAATATATATTTTAAATTAATTTGTTTAAACTAGTAAAAAATGTTTTCAGTTTTAAAGTCATATTAATGTGACTCAGCAGCTGATCTAACCACAGATTATTTGTTTGTCGTGTGGATGAAGAGTGTAAAGTTAGCTTGACTCATCAGTCAGAATAATTAATTAGTGGAACGCAGGCTAAAATGATGAATCAGATATTAGTCTTTAAAATCGATGCCAGCGCTTCCTTCCGTTCACATGCTGTGTGGTTTGTTTTTGTCCCGTTTTGTGTTTTCTGTTTATCTCAGAGTYATCATAAAAAGCTACTTTAAGAGTTGTGTTTGCTCATCTTAACCGTCTCGTTGTGTCTTTTCTTCTTTCCTTTTTTTTTGACAAATTCACACGTCCAGAACAAGAACCAGGCGCAGCCCCGAGAGGAGGTGGAGGGTGACGAAGAGGAGGAGGTCGGCGAGGAGGCCCACTCCCCCCTGGAGCAGGACAGTCTCATGCCATCGGACGAGGCCAGCGACTCGCTGTCCCGRGGCCGCAGGGGGAGCCCTTTACACCCGGAGGCTGAGGAGGAGGAGGTGGAGGAAGAGGAGGAGGAGGATGAGTACGCCTCCCCCTGCCACGGCCGCACGTACAGGGACGCGTACCCCTCCCACCGCGGGCATCCGGGCAGCACCCGCAGCCACGAGTCCCAGGACAGGCTGCTGCAGCGGCAGGCTCAGCAGGGCCACAACCAGAGGATGAACCGTCAGCGCAGCCGCCCCTGGCCCRGAGACAACTACTGAGACCAGGACCCTCCCCCTTCCTCTGGCCTCCAGGTCAACATCAACACCCCCCCACTCGAGCCCCCTGACTGTCGCACAGTCCTAAACTAACTACTTAAAGGTGGCAAAACCAAAATCCGCGTTCCTGTCAGTCAGACACAGTTAGTTTCCAGTTGAACAGGGCTAACTCACCTCSGCTACACAAACGTCCCACTTTAGCTGCTCCGCCTGAAGTTTCTCCACTGTAGGACGTCTCATAACTCTGGCCTTAAAATTCCTAAGACTTCGAATCCTCTTTACTATTGCATGTGTAATTGTTTTAGGACTCTTTGCACATTGCGGCAGAACAGGAAGTGAATGATCTCTACAGATAAACTAACATAGGAATGTTCCGTGTTGAAACCTTGGATGGGAAACTGTAATGCATTTAATTACGATGTGTATATATTGAACGGGCACTCGGTTTTGTTTCATGGCTACTTTTATGTTTCACTTTGTCGACACTGACAAACGTTTGTACCATTCTRGTGTTTGCTGAGRMATGYGAGGCGGCCTCTGAACTGTCACTGATGGTGCTGAGGCTGCACCGACAGCGCCACCTACGGCGCAGGAGGTTCACTTGCTGTTGCACAATCACACTCCGACACTTCGACAAGGCAAACAGGCACACAGAATGTAAATGCAGCCGAGGAAGGGCATGTTTTGAGGAGATGGATGTTTTTATTTTTATTTTTTGTTTTTTTTTTGGCCAAAACGATTGTTTACATTCAGTCGTTCACGTGAACCAAGCACACGCCGCTCGGCTGCAGCGCTCTGACGAATCAAAGGCTTCACAGAATGTACGCTCGCATGCCTTTCTTTGCACCTCCACCCGGCTTCCCCACTACCACCATTCGATTGTAGCACGTTACTGATTGTAGCATCCACGACTCCCGCACAGATCGCACCCTCTGTGTGTCAAACACTGCATCGTGTGTGCAGCTGGGTTTGTACAAAGATAGACACTTCAGTCCCACTCGCATGCACGCGCACACACACACACACACACACACACACACACACACACACACACACACACACACACACACACACACACACACACACACACACACACAGTCGCCCTCAGCTCCACGTCACAAATGTCACAGCCTCCCGGAGGAAGACTCGTTCCGTTCACCTCATTCCGTTTCCTGCATCACTCCTCCGTTCCGGCGACACACGAGGTCAGCATTTTTTTCTCGTTTCCTACTTCCACGCATCACTTTATATATTTATCTGGTGTTCTGTATATTTAAAGAGAGGTGGGAGGGGAAAAAAAGCAGCATGATTTTAAAAAAAGAAAAAGAAAAAAATCTATGCAAGTGTTGCATGAAATCTGATTATTTTTTGTTTGTTTGTTTGTTGTTTTTTTTTCTAGTAACACATTGGTTCTGACTCTCCTTGTCGTCTCGTGGTGATAGTCTTGTCTTTGAGGCTACTCACTCTGCGCTACAGAAACTAAATTTTTATTAATTTTGTTTTCCCACAAAATATAGTCTGTTGGACGCTCTCTTTACGGAGCCCCCTCGAGGACATCTGGATTATTTTCTTTTTATGTTACCTCACAAAGTTTTGCGTTCTCAGTGTAACTGTAATGTTCTGTTTTAACTGTACTTAAGACATTTATTTTGAAATATCCGGATGTGTCACCGTAAGTTAGGGAAGTAGACGGTGATATGTGATATGTTTACGTTGATCATTTCGTGGTTACAAATGGACAGAGTGGCCGGGTCGCAGCTCACATGGGATGAACGCTCAGGCTGCCAGTGAAATTTAACAAATTTAACTGGTAAATTTATGCCTGATGTTTTTGCTCTGAACTGATTTGTGTTCAACTTTCCTGTAAGATCATAGATGAGATTTTTCACAAATAACTTTAAGCTA
>NW_013952622.1:922528-922976 GCF_001266775.1 Austrofundulus limnaeus
GGCTTATCTGTGTGTCACTCTGTGAGGCTTATGACAGGGTTTCTGTGCAGAATTAAAATGGATTTAGCTCAATTTAAGGCCTTTAAATATGATATCTTTACATCACAGTTAAGTAGTCCTAATAATGTGAGTATCAAATGACACTGAAATAAGGTGCTTTAGTTCTGAACTATCGTGTGCCTTTTTAACTAATTTAGTTGACATCATTCCTGCCACGATACAACAAAAAACTATTTTGATGACTGAAATAAACTTAAGGACATCAGTGATCAATCATAAATTTTTACTGACATTAAAAAAAGTTAAATAAATCTTTATTGAACTTGTTAGTAAGTTAAAGGGGTCCATGATTAGTTGTAACATTAGACTTTATGTTATGATTCTGTCTCTGTCTGCCTGTTCTTGACCCAGTTCTTGCTCCTGTCTGCCTTGCCCTGCTCATTGCCTC
>NW_013952623.1:0-5368 GCF_001266775.1 Austrofundulus limnaeus
ATAAAGTGGCCGGTGAGTGTATGTTTCATTGTATCTACATAAAAATAATAATAGAGAAGAATAAATGATGACAAAATGATTAATATTGAATAATATATATGATTAGGCTACATATAATGTACACATGTGTTTCATTGTATCTACATAAAAATAATAATAGAGAAGAATAAATGATGACAAAATGATTAATATTGAATAATATATATGATTAGGCTACATATAATGTACACATGTGTTTCATTGTATCTACATAAAAATAATAATAGAGAAGAATAAATGATGACAAAATGATTAATATTGAATAATATATATGATTAGGCTACTTATAATTATATGCCCATTTCATAGCTATACACAATAAAATAAAGTTTCTCAGCGGGTGGTTTGGCGGTCTCATTGCAGTGAATCCATCTCTTCCCACCTCTTCCTCATCTTTTTTTTTGGGAAACCTTCAAAACAAAAACGAGATATGGTAGTGTTTACAGACAAATATTGTACAATCTTATTTTCTTCATTATACTTCCTATGTTCTCCCAGTTTTACTATTTTCCATTTTCACATTTCTTACACACTTACTTCAACAAAACTCTTCTGCTGCTGCACAATATCTGTTGATAATCAACTAAAACTGCTAATATTTTGAGTATCTTGTTTGAAAGTTATTCCAATCAGATCTTCAGTATTTTGTTGTGAAAATGACACATCAGTTAAGGGTGRAAGAATTAGCTACATGTTAATAATAGTCTGTGCCATCTGTGTAAAATTGCCTGGTGAATGCTATAACAGCAATGTCTAATTTATACTGTTGCTGTTTTGAGTCAGTTAATCTAAATCAAATTTATAATGTTGCACTTAGCTTTCATAGCCGGATGGATGAACATCGGTATAAAACATAGCTAACATTAGCTGTCATTTAAATGGTGAACATAAATAAAGCACAGTAATGTTTTACTCACAAAATACAAACAGTATTAAGTTCATCTTACGTGTGAAACTTTATCCTTCAAGTTMTGATTTCAAGAGTTTGTCGACTAGAACCAAAATATGCCGCACAGTGCTGAGCTGAGGCGTCTTCTGTTGTTTGGGTTCAGCAAAGGAAACCGTTTCTAAGATGGCGGCCGTATTTCATGCGCCGTAGCAGAGAATGCTATTGTCACTCATACAGAATTCTACCTGTGTCTGGTGACACAACTTGGTGATGCTGCATTCTTATCCCAACACTGACTGGTGGCTGGATTTTGTGGGCATGACCAAGTGGCGTAGGAAAATGCTTCGCCGTTTGCATACGTTTAGCTTTAAATCACACATGCATGATCCGATTTGCTTCAAACTGGAAATGTATGACCTTTGTTAACCTCTAAAGAGGCTTATAGGATTACATTGAAGTTTTACTCAACAGCGCCACCTGGAATAGATAAACAATTATAGCTCTCTGATACCTCACCCAATCTGCACCAAATTTTGTGTGTCATCAGTGACCATTGCTCATGAAACCAAGATGTCTCAAGACAAGAAATGACATTTTGGCCATTTTGAATATCAGTTTTGAGTGTTTTCTCGCCCTCCAAGGCTGAATCATATGGTTTTTGGGGTCTGATTTATTCCGCTAGTGCAATCGATTATGTTTTTTTTTGTGTGTGTGTGTTTTACCTTGTTTTTTAGTGTTTACAACCAATCGGTTATGTTTTATTTCAGTGTTAGGCAGTGGTGGCTGGTCAATAGTGGGGGCACGTTCGCCCCCCCCCCCCCAGTTTTGGTAGACAAAAATAAAATAACAAAATAAAATGGTCCGACAAAATATCGTATATATGTTTTATAATAAGCAAAATAAATACCATATTTATTCAAGTATAATGCGTAAAATTAAATCCATAAAATCATCCATAAAGTTGGAGGGTAGTACTATACTCGGATAAATATTTTTACTTATTTTTACATTTTAACTGAAATATCAGCCTCATTCACAAAATGCCTGAGTCCGGAAATGAGACTTGTCAAAAAAAGCAGTTGAAACAAGCTCTGACACTCTATCGTGCTTCAGAGCAAGATAGTAACAGATCCAGGCAGGCGACATGATTTGGAAAAAAAAGGGGAAAAAGGCAGTCCTGCACCTTAGTAATGATAACGAACTAATGACATTAGTGTGTGGCCGGGCCGCTCCTGGAACAACAACAAACACATGTTTGTCTAATGGCTGCCGTCTACCGGTGTTCTGAAAAAGTTTGTATCCCGGAGGGGGCGCTTGCGAGTAGGAAGTAATCTTCTTTCCTCCAGAAGATGGCCCAAATCTCATGTGAAGTCTTTGACTTTCGTGGTGGCGCAGCCTGGTGGACTATGTGTAAAATGCCAGAATTCATATGATGCTGCTACAGCTGATATATATTTGTTGTCAAAATACCTTTTAGTACATATGTTGTTAAAATAAAATGAACAGGCCAATGATCATTTTACTGATATGTATAAAGACTGCAAAGGCTGAAAAATATTGGAGTCTGTATGAAATTGGAGGTAGTTTGAGGATTAAATTTTTTATGCTTTTTAAGCTAAGAAAGGGGGTCGTATTATACATGAGATCATATTATACACAAATAAATACCGTAATTCATAGTTATTGATGTGTAAACTTCCATTTTACTCATGAGCGTTTTCATGTGAGTCACTTCCGGGTCACGATGTGTTCGCTGCTACAGATTCTCATAAACAAGTCATTGTAAGATTTTGGTAATGCGCTGTAAGTCCTCAATGCAAAAGAATAGAGTGGCCTGTGTTTGCAGCTGACCTGCGAACACACAGGTGGGTCCACCTGTGTCGACGACTTGATGTCATAAGGCAGCAGGCGACAGGGCAAAACAAGGTGGATTTTGGAGAACAACAAACAAGAAATGAAGGAGAAAACAACACCGTAAGTCCCTTATACTGTCTCTAAACATTTTCAAAGCAGAATATATGAGGAGAAACTTAAAGTGAAGTAGCTTGGACCGGATAAGCCAGACATAATAAAAATTGAGCAAGAGAACGTGGTGTAGTTAGATTGTGTTGGCGTTCCTTTTATTTTTGAGCAGCATATATAAATAATGGTGAACACAACTTAATACAATATAAAGATATTTTTCTGTTGTTTCTGTTTAGTTTTGTTTTTTGTTAATTACTATTGTTTGAATTTATTCTTGAAAAGGGGCAGATATTAGAAGATATTTTTCTTCTTTCTTCTGCCTTTTGTTTATATATTTTTCTTCTGTTGTGCATTGAGTTTATTTTGTTTTTAATACAATGAATACAGTTTTAAAATAAAAATATAATTAATAGTTTATCTTAGAGGTGCAACAATTTGTTACTATTAAAATAACATGAATTGTTCTCTATATATTAAATATATATTAGAAAGCTCACTTGTAGCCATCTTCATATTGAATTAAATTTGTGCATTTATTGTTTGTGACATCATCTTAAGACATTCACAAGCATCTGATCAGTGCTACACTGCTGCATGGAGACAGATTCCTGCAGGACAGTTCACTGAAGCAGTTCTGAAGACCATGGAGGCTCACCCAACGCAGAACAGGACCAAGAAGTCTGACCTTATTCAGGAGCTGCAGTGGTGCTGTGGCTCTGTACCAGCTCTTCATGGAGAACAATCTGTAGGACACCTTCAGAGACTGTGACTCTGCTGAAGATTCTCATCACATCTCCTCTGACCACAGCTGAATCTGAGGAGCTTCTCAACACTGAAGACAAGCCAGACTTTCCTCAGGTACACAACATCACATCTCACTGCTCTGACTGTGATCTATAGAGACGAATCTTGTGAAAACATCCCTGACTTTAACCAGAGTCATGAAGAAATTTGCTTCTCAGTAACAGAAGGGCAAAATGTATGTACAAAAAATAAAACACATTGTAATGCTGTTTTGTTATTTTCATTTGTTTTAATAAATACACTGTCGTGAAACAACTTATTACACGTTTCATTGCTTTTGGAGTTGTAGCACCCCCCCTCCCCCCCAGGAGAAAAACACCAGCTGCCACTAGTGTTAGCCCATTTTGAGATGTTTTTAACCAATCAGTTATGGGTTTTTTTTTCTTCAGTTTTAGCTTGTTTTGAGGTGTATCCAACCAATCATTGTTGTTTCAGTTTTAGCCCGTTTTGAGAAGTTGCTAACGAATCAGTTATGGTTTTTGTCTGTTTTAACCTGTTTTGAGGTGTTTTTCACCAATCGGTTTTTTGTTTTCTTTTTCAGTTTGAACACTTTTTGAAATGTTTCCTACCCATCGGTTATGGTTTTTGTCAATTTTGGCCTGTTTTGAGGGGCTTCTCACCAATCATTTGTTTGTTTGTTTGTTTTTTGTTTTGTTTTGTTTGTTTTTTCAGGTTTAGCTTATTTTTCTGCATTTCTAACCAATCGGTTATGTGTTTTTTCAGTGTTAGCTTGTTTTGAGATGTTTCTAACCAATTAGTTATTTTTTTCTAGTTTTTGCTTGTTTAGCTGGTTCTAGCTTTTAAAAATGCGAAACAGGTAATGCCACCTCCCCAATGGTCACCACAAGGCCAGAGAAGTGTAAAGCTGCGAGGGCCACGATGCTGCTTGCAGCTTTATTATTATTTTTATTAATCTGCCGCTTTTGGCGGCCTTTTGGGGGCTTGAACATACTCAAAAACTCACCAAACTTGGCCAAAAGTTGATCCCCGTGTGAAATAGTAGGTTTTAGTTGGAACCAAAAGTGGGCGTGGCCAAACCGCTCCACAGCACCACCTAAAGTGAGATAGAGGAACTGGCAAGTCCTAGAGAGCTGAAATTCGGAACATAGTTAGAACTCCCCAAACCTCTGAAGAAGCCTATAGAATTACACTGGAGTTTGACTCAACAGCGCCACCTAGAATATATCAACAATTATGGCTTACTGATCCAATCTGCACCAAGTTTTGTGTGTGTCATCTGTGATCACTGCTTATGAAACCGAGATGACTCAAAACACAAAATAACATGTCGACCATTTTGATTTTCATTCTTGAATTGTTTTCAGCCCTCCTAGGCCCCTTTTATAGAATTTTTTTGATGGTTTTTGATGGTTTTGAGGGGTTTACAACTAATCGGTTATGTTTTTCTTTCAGTTTTAGTCCATTTTCAGGTGTTTCCTACCAATCGGATGTGTTTTTTTAAATAGTTTTTCAGTTTTAGACCATGTTCAGGGGTTTCCTACTGATCCATTGTTTTTTTTTTTTTTTTTTTCCAGTTTTAGCCCGTTTTGAGTAATTTCCTGCTAATCGATTATGGTTACATAATTTTTCGTGATTTTTGAATACTTTGAGTGGTTTTCAGCCATCCTGAGTTTAAGACCATCCTGCAACCCTTTTAACCTTGTTTATGGG
>NW_013952623.1:6159-9159 GCF_001266775.1 Austrofundulus limnaeus
TAATAATAATAATAAACTCTCGGGAAAAAAAGGCGAGAGCTCTGGAATTAAAACATAAAAAGCAAACGTTTAGAAATGACCAGTAAAGTTCGGAGGAATACGGTTCATTTAACTGACCTTATTTTGGTAGTTTTCTTTAACTGTTTCTGGTCCAACAAAAAGTCTCATTCATCGTCCTCCGGTGCACTGAAAACATCTAAGTCCTCCTCTTCAGCGTCGGAGTTAAACAAGCTGCGTCACACAACGGTACCTGTTCAGTTTCTGTGTCGCTGTCCTCCCGGGCTGGCTCTGAAGCTGTGGTGTCCTCTGCACGTAGCAGTCCAGCCTTTCCGAACTCATTTGTGATGGTGGACTCGTTCACTCTGCTCCACGCTGTTAGAATCCACTGGCAGACATCAGGAAATGTCGCTCTTCGCATTTGGCCAGTTTTTGTGAATGATTTATCCCCGTCAGTCAGCTGCTGGGAAAGCCCTCCCGCTCCAGCATCCGTCACTGCATGTGATCCCGGGGAGTGCAATGCCGAAAAAAAAAGTCAGCAGCTCTTCACTCGACGTTTATCCACAAACTGGTCCTGGATTAAGCTCCAAAGTTATTATCAGTCAGATTCCACCGTGAAAAATGTCTGTTTTATCCCCTTTCATGAGTTTTTGGCCATTGACTTTCTTTAAATTGCTGATTCCTGGTCAACAGACGGCTCTGGAAGGATCGCTTTTTTTTTTTCTTTTCTTCTTTTTTTGAAGCGAGTGGTTGAAGCAAATGGAGCATAAGAGCCCCCTGGTGGCTGAATAAAAAAATCCACGTGTAAGCTGCACCGGACTATAAGCCGCATGGTTCAAAGTTCAGGAAAAAAGTCGCGGCTTATAGTCCGAAAAATACAGTAATTTTTTTTAACATCCTAAAGGCTCTGAGAAAATACATTTGAAGCTGATTTTTTTCCATGAGATTGCTCTAAACGTCTGTATACCTATGACTAGAACTATGGATCTGGTCAACTGGTCTCTGAATGCAATTGATGCCATTTTCTCCACTCTGAGATTAGAGCATGGGGAGAGCTCTTGTCCCAGTGGAACTGTGGCTGCGGGGCGAGTTTCAGACAGCTAGGGGAGTTGGAACCTGATCTGCCTGGTACCTCTTTCCATTGAGAACGTCAAAGATGTTTTCATATTTGGATTTATGATAATCGGATTCCTGCTGATCRGCTGCGGAGGAGTTCTGGTTTATCGGAAAATGAGAATGGCACTGATGGCGATTCGGTCCTGTGAGAAGCTGTTTTTGTCCCTGGATGGAATCTCTCGTACGGTGAACGCACAGACTTAAATGGTGGGAGAGTTGAATCGCAAATTGGATGTGGTTCTAACTAGGATCGCAGCCCAGCAGCGCGAGGAGTGAGGACATCATCTGGGTGAAGTTCATATGGGAGAGGTAAGATGGTAACTAATCTGGAACATTGGCATTTTTGCAACACAGAGGCACAGTGAAGACTTTAAAGCAGTGGAGAAAAGAAGTCTGCTGTTGTTCTAAAGAATTTATTCCATCATCGGATCCCCACAGATGTGACCTTGGTCACAGGCTGAAAAGACTCTCTGGATGATTGTGTGTGGATGGAAGCCTTGATTCTCCCCCCTCCCTTTCCCCAATCCCCACCTGTGTCTGGTCCCAGTTCGAGGTCATGTTGGTTGGAACAGAGAACTGAACTCTGAACAGAGAACTGAACTCTGGTGAACTGTGTTCGATTGATAACAACTGGTTGGACTCTGGAGGTCTCTGATTGGTCCCAGCACTTTGTCCTTGATGTCACCGGTTCCTCTGCAATCTTTACCCCTGTCCATATTTGTTCCCCACCCCTGCTCAGCTGCCTCTGCTCCTATTTGCAAAGTAGTTTTATTTGTGTGATGCTCAGAGCTCTTTTTTTTTAACTCATCCTTGTGTATTCTAAACTGCAAGGTAGCACACTACGTTGCGCAGGGCCCTGGACATTTGTTTCCCCGTGTCTGTCGTGTGTGTGTTTCTCTGGACAGATGTTCAAAACTGCAAATTTAGTTCTGCATCGCATCTGATGTTGTGTATGAATGACAATAAACGATTCTTGATACCTGTAAAATGGGGGAAAATCTGTTTAAATTATGGACTATGTGTTCATGTGAGCAGTTGTCAGCACCCATCCTCCTCCAGATGCATGAAGTGGTGCGTGCAAGAACCGGCAAATCGCTTTTGTTGACATTGATCAGCTGACTCATTTAAATGCACCTTAAAATTCATGAGTTACTTTGCATTGGCTTTTAATGGTTGATTGTGGGTGTATAGAGAGCAGAACCTGAGGCGAGAACTTGTGCACAATCTTTGAGGTGCAGCTTTGATCTATAAAGGAAATTTCCTTGAAAGTGTTGGTGCGATGGTTTTAAAAATCAGAATTTTTGGGGGGCATACACCATTTTCGCCTCTTGGCCATGCGTTCACTTTTAGTATGTGTTTTATGCAGTCTTTTATAAATGAAGTCCCTGAACAGTCCTCGCCCTCCCCTCCAAATCAGTCGCCTCCAGGAAAACCTGTAAGAACAAGAAACATTGTACTCAACTAGATCAACCCCCTGCTGGATATTATCTTCACCTCTTGCCTTTCTCCTCCAGATATGGAATCTGAATCTGCACCTGCAAATAAAACTTCACTTACCTTTTACTCCAAGTCTCCTGGGTCTGTTTCCTCCCACACTGCTCTCATTAGACTACAACCTGTATTTATTACAATTTATTACATTTCTCTGGACAGGCCTGGCGGTCTGTCCAGAGGAGGAGGTCTTGGGGCCTCAGTCCCTGGGTGGGTCTCGGGGGGCGGGGGAGCCTACTGGGGTCAGTGGGGGAGCTGGCCCCCTGTGGGAGCATTCTTGCTCCCTCAGTTTTTTCCTCCCCATCCCCTACCGCAAACCTCCCTCTTCAATTTTCAACTGCACTCACGTAGGGTTTTTGGGACACAGGTGTGTTACAGCAGCAACAATTTTACATC
>NW_013952623.1:11406-13919 GCF_001266775.1 Austrofundulus limnaeus
TAATAATGGTGTGGAGAGGATGGCTATAAGGGAAGACGGGAGGTCATCAATAAAAAAAAAACAAAAAAACAATTTATTACATTTCTAAAGAAAACTGGATTATATAAGAGAACAATAGAGTATTTTGGCACACACTCCAGAAGAGTAAATGGTGAAAATATATCTTAGATGCCAACTGCCAAAAAATCCAAGAAGAAGGCTCGAGTAGAGGTGCCATTCAGAGTTAAGGTCTCAATCCTCCCTGTAGTCTTCCCAGAGTTTCTTGGTTTAGTAAGTAGAGTTTTTGTTATCTTTTTAATAAATCAGTTGACCTTTTTATCTGAGTCTCACAAGTATCTGCACTTTTGGGTTTCACAATACATCGATTATGATAACTATCTGCAGTTTAAAAATGTAAAGAAAAAATGAAGTTTTAATGTGGCAAATATTTTAAGTTTCAACAATATTTTTGTGGAAAACATGCTTTCATTGAGCAGCAAATACAATACCAAATGGGGCCTCTTCTAACAAATGCAACTGCTGCAAATAACAATCTATTAAAGGTCCCTTTGAGCTGAATAGAACATGTAGGATAAATGTGGGGGGCCTCTGAAGCATGTTGCTCTGTCAGGAATTTGAACAAAGGGGTCATGTATTCTTTTGGTGTGAGGTCAGGTATAAAAGTAACCAGAGTGCATGGAGAAAATGTACAGTCCTTTTGAAGAACTGTTGGAACTGTAGGCATGACCATGGGCAAGGTACGGTACAGTCGCATTTTATAACACATATTTTGTATAGATTCTGAATTAAAATTATGTGAAAGTGTTTCTGTGTGGCATAAGGATTTTTTTCTTCTCAGATCATCTTCTATGAGGACAGAAACTTTCAGGGTCGCTCCTATGAGACCAGCAGCGACTGTCCTGACATGTCCTCCTACCTGAGCAGATGTCACTCCTGCAGGGTGGAGAGTGGCTGCTTCATGGTTTATGATCGTACAAACTTCATGGGAAACCAGTTCTTCGTGAGGAGAGGAGAGTACTCTGACTACCAGCGTATGGGCATGAGTGATTGTATCAGGTCTTGCCGCATGATCCCAATGGTATGGAACTTGCAATGCGGTACATAAGAGAACCTTGAGCAACAAATTAACATTTAAATAAACGTCTCTATGATAAATCTGTCTTTATTTTAAATTGCAGCACAGAGGCCAGTTTAGGATGAGGATCTACGAGAGGGAAGACTTTGGTGGTCAGATGTATGAAATGATGGACGACTGTGACAACATCATGGACCGCTACCGTATGTCTGACTGCATGTCCTGCAATGTGATGGACGGCCACTGGCTGATGTATGAGCAGCCCCACTACAGAGGCAGAATGATGTACCTGAGGCCTGGAGAGTACAGGAGCTTCATGAACATGGGCATGAGTGGCATGAGGTTCATGAGCATGAGGCGTATCATGGACTCCTGTAATTAAACACTAGCATTGAAACACAATTTTTAACAAAAATAAAGTGATTATCTTTTAAATGAACTGCTTTATGAATTAAACATAAATCTTTTGCAAACAAGTATTTAAAAAGCTTCAAGTTATGGAAGTAAAGAATTTACAGAACTGTGACATATTAAATCAAGTAAAACACAAGCTTTTAGTGTAATTCAACCGCATGAATGACATTTAATTGTAAATATAGTTGAAAAACAATTTGCATATTGTTTGCATTTAATTGCATATTTTGATAACTTAGTACTGGTCCTAATATAAAATATTCATATTCAAGCACTTGATTATTATACCTTTCTCAGCAATGTCTGAACTTGCATCTCTGTTTTTCCACTGATTTTGACCATAAAATTTTGAAGTTAATCAAATTTATTTCATTAAATACCCTTATTTAATCAGGCAAATCCTATTGAGATCAAAGACCTCTTTTGCAAGGGAGGCCTGAATCTGAAGGCATCCTAAAAAATACATGATTTTTGGACTGTGGGTGAAGACCCACACAAACATGAGGAGAACATGGCAAACTCCAAACAGAAAGACCACAGGTCCAAATCGGAGATTGAACCCATGACCTTCTTGTTGTGAGGTAACATTGCTATACTATACTAAAGCAGTCGAGCTGTCAAATTATTGCTGGGTTCACATAGCAAGATTTTGTCCTTCCAACAGATGCACCAGTTATTATGATGACTCTAAAAATAATCTTAGGAGATATTTCTGCCATGTTAACAGTGATCTGTTTGCTTGGAAGGATGTCAGTACCGCTCTGACCTGAAATTGGGGCTATTCAGTATGTTGCATTGTCTTGGCCCAGTAATCCCAAAGTGTGGACAAGGACAAGCAAGCACAGTTTGCTGAATGTGCCATGTACAGTGGTTTGCAAAAGTATTCATACCCCTTGAACTTTTCCATATTTTGTCACATTACAACCACAAACATAAATATAGTTCACTGGAATTTAATGTGAAAGACCAACACAAAGTGGTATACAATTGTGAAGTGGAAGCAAAATTTTACATGAATCAAAAC
>NW_013952623.1:15085-19206 GCF_001266775.1 Austrofundulus limnaeus
GTTTTGATTCATGTAAAATTTTGCTTCCACTTCACAATTGTATACCACTTTGTGTTGGTCTTTCACATTAAATTCCAGTGAACTATATTTATGTTTGTGGTTGTAATGTGACAAAATATGGAAAAGTTCAAGGGGTATGAATACTTTTGCAAACCACTGTAGCTAATCAGAAAGTGAGGTGATGGAAACATGGAAAAGAATTGAAAATACAGCAGACAAAACGACTGCCATATAGCGCACTAGAAAGTCTAGAAAGTCTGTTGGATGTCGGAGATGTAGATGTTTTTGTTTTTTCACTGTTAAAAATAGTTCACAAATAGTAAATAGACGTACTTGTATAGCACCTTTCAACCCAACCAGGATACTCAAAGCGCTTCACACTACAATCTGTGCCCTCATTTACCCATTCACACAGCACTCTATCCTCCTCCTACAAAGCTAACATGTACAGTTATCCATGGAGACCAATCAGTGCCAATCACATTCGTACACTGATGGGACATACATCAGAGGCATTGGGGTTAAGTATCTTGCCCAAGGACACAACAACTGAGACAGCTGGACAGGGGATCAACAACTGTTGTCTCAGGAACACATACAAAAACAACAACAACAACAACAAAATAAATCTAAAGAAGCCATCAGAGACCCTCGCCAGAGCGTAGGAGACTGGAGGCATCGACCCTCTTGGTGGCGCTGAGAGAGCAGGAGGTAGAAGTGTCGACCCTCTCAGAGGCACAGGTGGCTGGAGGTCTCGGGGACTTTCTCAGAGGCGGCACTGGAGGAGGTGGTGTCCAAGACCCTCCCACCAGCAACATAGGAGAATGGGACCCTGTCTGCTCTGGAGAGCAGGCCCATGTCGGCTCCGGAGAAACAGCCACCAGGTCAGTAGAATCTGCCACTTTTCTACGTCAGCAATGGGGGATGAGGACCTGGAAGAGCCGAAGTCAGATCTTCTGCTCCAGAGGCAGTGATGGTGGTCGAGGCTCGGGGCACAGAAGGAGGTGATCCCGGCAGGCTGTTGCCTCAGCCTGAGCCTCTTCGAGGAGCTCTGCCATGCCTAGAGATTGTTCTATTCCAGGATATTTGGAACACAGTGCCACGGCCGCCCAGTATCGATCCAACAATGGCCACCAAGTCACAAAACTTCTTTGTAGTCTGCTGAAGTTTCAAAAAAAATTTCACTGGTTAGATCTGCCAGGGAGAAAAAAACCTGCTGGGTTCTTTTTTAGCTTGTTCATTCGGTCAAGATGAGCGAAGGAGTGAACCCAAGTCCGGACAGAGGTGATTGAGTTAAACAAAAATATTTATTAAACAAAATAAAAAATTGTTGTGGCAGCAAAACAATAACAAGATCAGGAGACACGAGGAACATCTAACAGTGGGTAAGAACCAAACAATGATCCAGTGACTAATGGAGAGATGTGAACAGTATTTTTACAAAAAGAGGAAGAGATGGTGCAAATTAAAATAAAGACAGTTTAGGAGAACTAATTACCAAGACAGGTGAGAGTGATAATTGTCAGGGAAACGGCAGGCAGACTGAGGAGAGAATGATAAGGCACAAGGAGGACACAAGAGGGAGACAACAGACAAGACACAAATCCCAACAGTGAGGGGCTTTCAGCCCTCATAGACCCCTTTTATATAGTTTTTGGAGGTTTTTGGCCCAGACACATTTTATCTGGTATTTTTAGGTTTGGAGTGGTTTTTGATCCTCCTAGACCATTTTTGCGTGGCCTTGATTGGTTAATGAGGCAAGCAGCTTTGTCTTTTCCCCTCCTCCACGCTGGCCTGGTGAAGCAGTCACAGACGCATTTGCCTCACAGGGCACCAGTCTGTCACTCGTGCCCACTGTAATTTATAATTTATTCCACTGTTGGTGACTGTTGGGAGATTGCTTCTAAGTCAAGTTTTGAAGCTATATGTTGGTTTCTTTAGATATATAAATATATATAAATGTAAAGTGGCACAGCAATGCAATCTCAATTGTTTCCCCTCAGTGAGAAGGTCTAGCTCTTCCTGGTCTGCAGCCTTTTTTGGTTGGGGTTTACATCTTCCAGAAAGATGGGAACCCACACATTGGTTTCTCCCACAGATCAAAAACATGCATGTTATGTTTATTGGTAACTCTAAACTGGTGTAAGTGAGAGTGTGAAAGGTGGATGGACTGTGGTGGTGGTGTGCCTGGATGGATTGGAGATCTGTCCCCTGCCTCAGTGACTTCTTGAGATAAGCACCAGCTCCCCACAACCAAGAAAAGAGAAGCAGGTAAAGAAAACAAATGGGTTTCATAATGAATTATGTGAATGTATTATAATTTTTTATTTGTTTTAATAATTTTATTAAATTGAAGTAATTGGATTTGAATGTGACTTGAATGGACATGTAATTTTGTTTTGTTATGAATAGGTTTTTTTTTTATAAATAAACTATCGATATGAACGTTAGAATATTAACTCAAATCTTCCACAGTAAATTAATCAAACAAAATCAGAACTAGAAATAGGTTTTATGAATTAGACATTTTATTTACTCAAATGCAGAAATAGATTTTTCTAGTCTAACACATATCAGTAATACGTCTCATGCTCATGAACCTCATGCCACTCATGCCCATGTTCATGAAATTCCTGTACTCTCCAGGCCTCAGGTACATCATTCTGCCTCTGTAGTGGGGCTGCTCATACATCAGCCAGTGGCCGTCCATCACATTGCAAGACATGCAGTCAGACATACGGTAGCGATCCATGACAGAGTCACAGTCGTCCATCAGCTCAAACATCTGACCACCAAAGTTCTCCCTCTCGTAGATCCTCATCCTGAAAGAACCTCTGTGCTGTATATTAAAAACAGAGAAAATGTGTCAACAGCTATCGGACATCTCAAAATTCCAAATGAAGCAAGTTTTAGGTAAAATTAAATATTGTGTACATACATAAGGGATCATTCTGCAGGATCTGATGGAGTCAAACATCATTTCCATACTCATCATGCGCTGCATGTCATGATATTCACCCCTCCTCAAGAAGAACTGCATGCCCATGTAGTTAGGACGCTCATAAACCATAAAGCAGCCGCTCTCAATCCTGCAGGACTGACACCTGCTCAGGTAGGAGGATATGTCAGAGCAGTCACTCATGCACTCATAAGAGCGACCCTGGAAGTTCCTGTCTTCATAGAAAATGATCTGAAAAATAAAATTTCAAAATAAACTTTGAACAAGGGTAAAACTTTATATTTTGTTGCATAAACTATAATTAGATGTTTTGAAGTTTTTGGTATAAATTTCATATTACCTTGCCCATGATGGAGGCTTAGGCTCTGTTTCCAGTGGATGTTTCAATTTACTCTGCCAACTCCATGAATCCAGCACCTTTTTATACAAAATCCCAGGGGCCATGATGTGTTGTTATTCAAATCTGCAAAGCTGATGAATTAGCAGTATGACTTTTGCTGAACAGGGCCTATAAATGTTTAACAATAGTTTTCCATCCATACACTTCTGGAGAGGTCGTCTACATTGTTCATTTTAAGCATATGCTTTGTGTATATGGTTGTATACAGTTTGAGTATACGTCAGATGGTCAGGAGGTTCTATGGGCAGATCATAGGTGATGGAAAAAAGCATCAGGTTACATCTCAGTCAAAACCACCACAAACCAGAACCTGCAAAATTATTCAGCTTGTGCAATGTCAAAATCAGTCTCCCTGCAAATCATGCATTAGATTAAGAGTTATTCCACAAAACTTCATATAAATCATTTTAAAATATTTAATTTTTGCTGAATAAATAAAATAAAATAAACTGACTTGACTTTATAGTTAAAGTCAAGTCAGTTTATTTAAAAACAACAGGTTGAAACAAAAGCTCTACACAACAAAAAATAATACAAATAAAATAAAACTAAAATTTTTTTTTCTAAATTAAATATAGAAAAAAATTTGAAGTTTAATAGATTTTCTCGTTTTTTAATTCAGCAGCTTTGTTGTAAGTTCTTATCTCAAAATTGTGCTCCGTTCGCTCTAAAAAAGAAAACAAAAAAGAGTTTTCATGAGAAAAAATTAAATGTGTTCATGATGAAAATGTAAGAATTTTTTCAAAAATCCTACAAATACTA
>NW_013952623.1:25841-27091 GCF_001266775.1 Austrofundulus limnaeus
ATATATATATTTAAATGTACTCTGTCTGTCAACAGCGAGAAGAACCGCCACTCTGCTCCAACATCAGTCAAACTTAAAGGTATGTAAATGTGTATTTTTTATTTGTTTAATTCTGTTTAAATGTGTGTATACATATAAATATATATATTTAAATGTACTCTATCTGTGTGTGTGTGTGTGATTCTAGCAGCAGCAGCTTTGCCCGGCAGATAGAAGCGGAGTCCTCTTTTTTTTGTTGTTGCGCAAAAACTAACAGGTCAGTAAAAAATGTTTTTTTATTTAGAGTTATAATGTTTTTACATTTTAAAATGTTGCAAATTGATTTTTAATTACTTTTGTCTATCTTTCTTTTTTTTTTGTACAGGGAAAAAAACATGTCAAAGAGGCTTGGATCACCGGTAAAACCCTCTGATGAACAGCCAGAAAAAAAAAGTAAAAACGCTTCTACCTCTACAGACCTAGAAAAACAGAATGCTAATCTCGAATCAGATGCCGAATTGGCACGTTCTTTACCTCGGTATCTGTCTCTAGACCGGAGCCCGGAGCTCCTAAAAAAAATAAAAGTTTATACATATTTAGAAGTCAGGTTCCACCAGCACATCTGTTACACAGAGAGTTCTCTTTAGAGAAATATGGATACACTGCGAGCGTGGGTTACGTGTTTAATTACCATAGGGGGGAGGTTGGTTTTCACCAAATTCGTGAGAACTAACAGTTTTCAACTGACACACCTCAGTCCATCTTAAAATACGAGGATTGGCTTGTTCTAATGGCGTTACTGCCATTAGATGAATTTATTCCTAAAACAACCCCAGATATGTCTGAAAAAAAAAACGTATTATTATCTGGAGTAATCCCCCCACGCGAGCTGAGATCACTCAAAAAAAGCAGTTATACAAAGCTTCCTGGACCTCAGATACTTGTCACAACAGGGTGTGGAAATTACAGGCATGCATTTATGAAAATGACCATCTACACCCCCACAATATGTTCTTATTAGATAGTATTAATTCAGATTGCGGTGCATTTTGCGTAGTTTGGTCACTGCCAGTGATTGCGTTACACGCTATTTTTCGCGAATGCAACGTAGCTTTCGAAATAACCAATCTTTTTCAGACATGTCGCCAGTGGAATGATATCGTGGGGATTAAAAAAACGTTAGATTTTAACCCTTAATCTCTCACACACACACACACACACACACACACACACACACACACACACACACACACACACACACACACACACAC
>NW_013952623.1:28526-34796 GCF_001266775.1 Austrofundulus limnaeus
AAACATATATATAAAAAATATAATAATATTAAAACTCTCTCTCATAAGAAAATATAAAAAGATGCATGTTGTTTTTGTAACTAGTCATTTTCTCTCAGACTCATTCATGAAGCACATGATGGAAGAACAGAAAATCCTAGAGAAAATTTATTACACTCCTGATAATCCAGGTAGTTTTGGAGGATTTCATAGATTACAATCAGCTGTCAAAGATCAGAGTAATGTTGATATTGATTCTGATAAAATTAAAACATTTTTAAGAAGTCAAGATGCATACACTTTGCATAAACCTGCCAGGATACATTTCCCTAGGAATAAAGTGTTTACCTCTGCGCCTCTCAGACAATTTCAGGCAGATTTGTGTGACATGAGCAGTCTTTCAGTTTTCAATGATGGATACAGGTTTTTATTAACAGTAATCGATGTATTCTCCAAACTTGCTTACGTAAGACTTTTAAAAAATAAAACTGCAACTCAAGTTACCGGTGCTATGGAATCTGTTTTCGCAGAAAGTGGAATCCCTAGAAAACTTCAAACGGACGCAGGAACTGAATTTTTTAATAAGAAATTTCAGAGTTTAATGGATAAACACAATGTAATCCATTTTTACACATTCAGTGACGTAAAGGCTTCTGTTACTGAGCGATTTAACAGGACATTGAAAACCAGAATGTGGAAATTTTTTACAGCTCAAAACACCATGCGTTACCTGGACACTCTTCAGGACTTTGTAAAAAGTTACAATGAATCTTTTCATTCGAGCATTAAAATGCGTCCAATAGATGTATCAAATGATAACAAACTGCAAGTTTTACACAATTTGTACGGAGCTGTTACACGGGTTAAAAGCAAATTTAATCTCAAGAAAGGTGATCACGTAAGAATATCAAAATTACATGGTGTTTTTGATAAGAAATACCAACAAAGTTTCACTGATAAAATATTTACAATCTCTGAATGCCTCTATCGAAATCCGGCTATTTACAAAATTATAGACTTTGATGGCGAGAAGATTAAAGGCTCTTTCTATGAACAGGAGTTGCAGAAGATTGAAATAGACCGTGAGAGTATGTACCAGGTGGATAAAGTATTGAAAAAACGCACGTTCAGAGGTGAACGACAGGTTCTGGTCAGCTGGAAAAATTGGCCTGACAAGTTTAATTCGTGGATTAAAGCCAGCGAACTACAGCGCGTATGAAAAAAACATAAACAAACAACGTCATCACGTGAACCAGTGTCGCACGTAAAAAAACCTACGTTTCCTCCGTACATAAACGTCATCACGCAGCCTACGCCACGCACATAAGAACCTACGTATCGTTATTCACAAACGATAGTACGCTTACGCATCGCTGAAGGGGTAAATATGGGATATCCTAAACATGGTTTTTACATCACACTTCCATCAAATTCGAACGCAGAGACCTTTGAAAATAAAACATCGGATTTTATCGTGCATTTAGCAAAACCTATGGAATTATCAGGAGAATGGGAAGTCGGACTTTGTGAAATCATTTATCCTCACACGTGGTACAATCTCCCCAGCTCGGGTTGTTACTTTGAGCTCAGAAAATTCACGCAGCCTTATAAAGAGGAATCAGTTATTATTTCTTTAAAACTGAGCGAAGGTGGAAGTTTCAAAAGTATTCAAGACTTGATCAAACAGGTTACAAGTGCATTACACGAGTACACGCCCACGGTGGATCTGTCTTTTAATAGTATTACGCAAAAAGTGGAATTCAAAGGTCAAGGTCAATATCAAATCAGATTACAGCCCCCATTGTGTTATCTGATAGGATTGAACCCCTCGCAGTGGTTTACGTTATCTGAAGGACCGGCCACGTATCAAACGTATCTACATGCTGGAAATTATAATTTATTTGTTTACTCTGACATAATCGAGTATCAAGCTGTAGGTGATTCTTTTGCACCACTTCTGGGAGTGGTTGAAGTGAATGGTGCGTTTGGGGACATCATCTCAATCAGATATAATCCAATTCATTACGTGCAGGTTTCAAAAAGGTTTATAAACTCAGTACAAGTTCAAATAAAAACAGATCAGAACCGCTGTGTGGACTTTGTATATGGCAAAGCTATTATTAAATTACACTTTAGACCAGTCTCTTCCTTCACCTAGGCAAGACATCGCTCTGTGAACGCAAATATTATAAAAATAAATGACTTAAAATACAAATGGAGGATCCTAACCGTTTTATTCATTATTATGTAACCCAGGCGGGGGGTAATTTACCAGGTTTCAGAGGTACTCCTGTATATTATGGACGGGGGATAGGTTCTCTGTTTTCCAGGCTTTTCCGTTTTGTCACCCCTCTGATACGCAAAGGATTTTCCATCGTTAAGCCACACCTGCGCAAAGCTGCTACAGGGATCGCTTCTGACGTAATCGGAAGCGCGGTTAACAGGTTGAAACGGGCTCGAAGTGCTGACGAGGATCCGGGAGAGCAAGATGGGTCAGGATTAATGGTCCTATCGAAACGAGGAAAAAAGAGACCTCCTGGTCAGCGAATCTGATCAATTAAAAAGGATACCTCGAAAAGAAAAAAAATCAGTTAAAACAAACAAGCCGAGGAAGAAGACCAAGAAAAAGAAGAAGAACACGCACTTGCCACATCAGCCTCGCGTATCTGATATATTTTAAAGAAGCGAGAGGGAAAAAAATAATAACGAGAATCATGAGTCTGGTGCATAGAAAATCTGCAGAATGCGCGTTATCAGAATTGGATCTGTTCACAGCTCCAACGACGCAATTGTCTATTTTAGAAAAAACATACTCCGAATTATTACCAATCGCCGCTTTAACGGATACGTCTCCGGTAGAATTTCTTATCCCTGGAGATTCTGAACGTTATACAGATTTGAATAGCACTCTTCTTTATTTACGGATTAAAGTGACGAACGCTAATGGAACAGATCTGGCTAAYGATGAGCAAGTGGCTCCTATCAATTACCTTTTAAATACCATGTTTAGCCAGGTTGATGTGACGCTCGGAGATCGATTAATTTCTCAATCCAGTGCTACTCATCCATACAGATCAATATTAGAGACAATTATTAATTATTCATCAAGCAGTCTAAAAAGTCAATTCTCCGCAGGGCTTTTTTATAAAGACACACCTGGAATGCTCGAGAGTTTGGACCCTGCAGGACGCAACGAAGGATTCAAAAAAAGAAATTCCATCACTGCTAATTCAAGAACTGTCGAGTTATTAGGACCAATACACAGCGATATATTTTTCTGTGAAAAACTTCTTCTGAACTCTGTAGATTTGAAAAATTAAATTTACTAGAGCTAACGAGGCGTTTTGCCTGATGTGCGCCCGTCAGTCTACATTCAAACTGCATCTGCTGGGCGCGTCTCTTTTCATCAAAAGGGCATCAGTTGCACCTGCTGTTCATCTGGGACACGCAGCAGCTCTCATGAAGAGTAACGTGCCCTCTGACGCGCGTGCAAATAAAAACTTTCTCAATTCCTCAGAATTCCAGAATCTGTAATCAGGAAAACCTTTTTTAGGGCTTAATCCAAAATATTTAATTTTAGGCCTTGTTCATCATGAGGCCTTTACAGGAAGGAGAGATTTGAATCCGTTTAATTTTCGCCATTATGACACGGAATTTTTATCTTTATGTAAAAATGGTATACGAATTCCGGGTAAACCGTTTCAACCGCACTTTGCTAATCATAATTCTGTCCGAGAGTACAATCTATTTCAAGCGTCTGGGAGAGATCTTAAAGATTTACCGCTCTCTTTAGACCGAACCGGTTTTAATCAAGGTTTCATGTTATTTATGTTTAATTTTAATCCATGCGAAGACCTGGATGTACTGTCACCCGCTTCAACCGGAACCTTGCGCTTAGAAATCCGTTTCAGAGTACCGCTGCCACACACCGTTATGCTGATTGCGTACGCCGCTTTTGACAGCATCCTAGAGATTGATTCAAAACGTCAGATCATGGTCGACTTCTACTAAGAAAAAAAAAAACTATGAATAATCATGAAATTGCAGACATCTTGGAACACACGTTGGGTGATATTTTCTTTGGGGTGTGGCCTTGCGATCAACTAGGCCTGTTTACGCAAATTACGCAAAGACCTGCATTTTTTGTTGTGAATACGCACAGCAGTGACAAACCAGGTGAGCATTGGCTTGCTTTAACCCTGGACAACAATGGTAAAGCCACATTCTTTGATTCCTAAGGATTTTCTCATTATTTAAATATTACCCACGAGAGATAACGGATTTTCTGAAAGCTCATTCTTCKGAAATATTGTTTCATAATTCACAGCTACAGAGCATCCACTCATCATTTTGTGGACAGCATTGTGTTTTCTATTTGATAAACAGAGGGTGTGGATTAACAATGGCTCAGACGCTGGCAAAATATTCTCAGGATGTTTATAAAAATGATTCTATGGTGTCACATTTTGTAAAGAAATATCAAGGATGTTGATTAATTAATTAATTAAAAGAAGCCCACTTTTGATAAAATAACTGAAAAACAGCTTCTCAAACAGCTTCAGTTCTTTTCTCAAAATTGGGCTTCTTTTGCTCCACAGAAGACAGAATGAGTTTTCATGTGTAAAAAATGGATTTTTTCAAAGTCTTTCCCTACTAACAAAAAAATNACACACACACACACAAAAACACCATGTTTTGCAACATGAATGTGTGAGAATGTTAAAGCAAAATAACACGTTCACTCATTGCCAAACAAATACACACACACACACACACACACACACACACACACTCACACACACACACAAATACACAGGATTTCTCTATCACCAGTTTCAGCTGGACCTACTCAAGCTCCAGCCAACTTCTCAGGGAGGATGTTCAAACACACAGCTCTCTCAGTTCTGATTAATTCATGACAGCACACACGTGTGTGTGTGTGTGTGTGTGTGTGTGTGTGTGTGTGTGTGTGTGTGTGTGTGTGTGTGTGTGTGTGCTGTATGGAGTTGAGAAGAGGGACAAGGATAAAACCAATAGAAAAAGGAGAGTGTGGCAGAGGGAAAAAAGATGGAAACAGAACAAGGAAAGCAAAAACCAAAATAAAAAAAAACAATAAAAAATAAAAAGCGTGAGAAGCATACAGAAAAACAGAGAGCAGGGGCAATGTCAGGTTCAGTTTATTAGTGCTCCCTAGTGGTCAGCTAGCGGATTTATTCAGATGATTTATTGCATTGTCCCTGCCATGGGATTTAGTGTTTATTCCCGCTCACATTCTTCTCACAATGTATTTATTATGTGTGCAACTTTCAAATTGCTGCTGCCATCGACATTGAGCCATTAAGCAGGCTTGACATATAGCCGCCCCACACATTCCCCACATCTTTATCTTGATCCCCACTACAAGATGCTTACAAACATCCAAAGCCCTCATACCCCTGACAACTCGAACTTACAAACAACGCAACAATGGATTCTAAAAGGCACTTGAGTTGATTTATTCAGCCGTTAGACATAGTTACTGTGTGCCAGTGGACAATGCTGTGTTGAGTTCTTTACCCTTTGTTCCATCTGAAACAGAGTTAGTCAAATACTTAATTTATCTCACGTCAAACAATAGCCTCATGTTTCCATATAAATGTTAATGCTCTCTCCCTGAGAGCATCATTTAGTCCGGGGAGGCTTCTGGAAAATAAAAGGAAGAAGCAGCCGCAGTCAATATAAAGACGGACTACAAGGCAGCAGAAGAATTGGAAAGTAATCCTGCTTTTCTCCAAAATCCTGTTTTTCAAAATGTCATACTGGATTAATAGAGGCCTAACATGGTCAGCAGACAGTTTTATTTTTTTCAGCTGGGAAAACAAGGGGCTAAATGAAAGAACTTCACAAGTCGTTGCACACACTTTGCACTAAAAAGTTTAGTTTTGTTATTTATATTTAGTGTTGATTTTAATGTAATCCTTTGGCTGTAGAGGTTGTAGGTTTCACATTTACATATCCAAACACCTACGATGCAACCTCCAGTTCACAGGAACGTAACGTGAGGTTTGATTTGAACAGCTGGATTAAATGAAAACAATCCAGGATCTCAAAAAGGTAACAAGTAGTAGAAACCTTATTTTTGTGGTTCAAAAGAGTACCAGTGTATAGTTGAGGAGAATGGTACATCAACTTAAAAAGAGTAAACTCTAAAATCCAGATTGTTAAAAAAATTCAAGCTAAAATACCAAGTGGTGCAGAGCCCAATCAACAATTTATATAAAAATAAATAATTTATTTTTAACCTTGTTACTC
>NW_013952623.1:34857-40567 GCF_001266775.1 Austrofundulus limnaeus
TATATATACACACTTCAGTCAGAAGGCATCTACTTTTCTTTTCTTCAGTGCACTTTGAAAACAGGAGGCAAGACAGAAATAAACATTTCATAATGGGGTTATTGATTTGCCGTGGGTGTGTTTGCCGGTAAGTATTCTCAAGTGATGAAAATGATATGCAGGCTCTTTTTTATCAAATCAAAAGTAGCTAAGATAGAAGTGAGACAAATACACAATATGATGAGGAAAACAAATTAACTTTCTAAATATTAGATGTTTTAAGGGGGCACTAAAATATAGAGAAAATAATCTAATCAAATAATTTTATTTCTTCAACCGTAACCCTCCCGTGCCCTTCGGGTCCCGACGACCCTCTAATAAGCCAACGCGGGTCAAAAAGACCCAAGGCATCAGCCAGTCAGCCAGCCAGCAGCAGGTCAAAAAGACCCGAGGTATGGCAAGCCGTAAGTGCCACAAAACGGGCACTTTACAACGCGTTAAATTTGAAAAACGGTGTTTTAAACGCCTTTTTTTCCGCCGTTTGGAGAACGCCCGTAAAAAACGACGTTTTCTCTGGTCAGTGAACGCCTCTCAGAATGCCATCGGGCGTCCTGTTGCAACAAAAACACCGTTTTTTTATGCTACTTTTTCCACAGTTAAAACACGTTTTATTAAGCCCTGCCCATATTTTTCTCATCCACTTAGATTAAACTTATTTCATTCAATAAGATAACTAGAAATGCAGACCACATTAATTCATCCCAGATGACTGAACTGTAAAGAAATAGATCTTTTCTTTGGCCGAAAATCATATTCTGTTGCACTCAGATTTCATTTTTGGCTTCTGTACTCATCCAGTTATTAATTTTGATGATTTTTAAGTCAAATAAAGCAAACAAAAGGACACAATAAAATTTATATCAAAGTTAGAAACAAGTCAAGGCAATGCATTTCTGCTCTCTGAATAAAATCCATTGTCACTAATAGCATGGAAATATGATTAGATTATATAATTACTCAATTATATTATAGAAGTTGCTTCGTTTTTTCCTCCTTTATGTGAAACAACAGACATGCATTTTTGAAAACGGATGTGACAGTAGTACTTTTTTAAACCACTACAGGGCGCTCACACGGCAGATTGTCCACCTTAATGAAAATTCACCCAGAAGTCTTATAATTATCCAGGTTGGCGTTCTTATTTTACAACTATATGTCAACCACAATGTCCAGTTAGTTAGCCATCGCCTGTTTGGATCTGGAAGTTCCACTATATGATTGGTTTCATGTAATTCTTTGCACTTTGCTGAATTTTTCGCCCCTTTCATTTCTGTTGTAATCATTCCTGATATTTAGGCACTTCACACACTACTTGTGACCATGAAGACAGTGTTCCTTTACAGACAAAGAGGAAGATTATCTGTTTACTGTTTATTTATTTACACAGAGACAATGTAGGCTACATTTTATTAACCTCTTAAAAGGAGAAAATATGGTGCTAGTTTGTATCAAAATTGCTAAAATTTCCACATCCTTGTTCACATTCTCCTTAAGGCTGCGAGAAGCATGTAAGCAGCCAAATAGATTTTTAATTTTGTTCTTTATTGAATTTCTTCAAGGATGTCCAATTCTAGACAAACCTCCTCATGAGGGACTTATTTTTATGAATTACATGTTTACATGTGTTACTGCTTTTTAAGTCTTATCACCACTTTTGTGTTTTCAATGTCACTTTAGTCCATTCTTATAATGTTTATAAGATAATAATATATATAATATAATCCTTATAATCATTTCTATTTTTTGTTGCGACAGTTGGGTTTAAAATAACTCAATCTGAGTTATTTGAAACCCAACTGCTGGGTTATTATAGCACCAGCCAAGCATTTGACCCAACAAGTTGAGTTGACCCATTATAACCCAATGGTTGAGTTAAAATATTCAACCCAAATGCTAGTTCAAATTAACTGCAAATTTGGGCAATTTCAACCACATACATTTGTTACGTACTCTACCCAAATACTAGATCAAATTAGTTAAAGTTCTGGAATGTTTTACCAGTCATATACATTTGTTCAGTAATCAATTCATCTAAATGCTTAATCAAATTAACCGAAATGAGATTAATTGTAACACATTATTGTACAATCTTTCAGAAAACAAATTGCTATAGACTACACATGTCTATATTAAAGAGCAAATCTTTCACAACAAATGCTAGATTTGGTCATGCAAAGCACATTATGCAATAAACATCTTTTTCAATACTGGAATTTTTACAAGGTACTGCCTTGACATTTATTATAACTTAATGCCAACTATGTAAAATCTAACAAAAATGGAAATGCCCAAATTTTTGTAATTAAAACAGTGCACAACAATGCTTAAATGACACTTAACAGACCTAGTGTCAAACTGGTAGCAACAAGCTGTCATTGAGGCCATTTTACTGAATACCAACAATAAATAATGTAACACTTTAAATTAGTGTCATTAAAAAATGCTAACATGTCTAATGTCAAACTAGTAACAAGTTGTTCTTGAGGTTGGTAGTTCTACTGGCAAGTATTCTAGTTTAAAGAAACTAGCAGTTTGGACTCCCCTCCTGGCATAGACCATACTCAGCAGAAATTCCCACACATGTTCACACTGGATATTTAATGTTCAAGATAAAGAAGGCCTACCAAAAAGGGTTCAAAGGTCTTTAGGCTGTCAGGATCATTTTCTTCAGATCTTGTCTCAAAAGTGTGCTTCATTCGTTGTACTGAATATAAAATGAGTTTTCATGTGGAAATAGTAAGATTGTTCCAAGAATCCACAATTACTAACAAAAATTTACATGAAACCAAATGTATACCTTGGACAGTTCCTTCAGTCCTTTACACTGTCTAAAGTCTTGAAACATTCCAGCACTTTCAGGACTTTGGACAGTTCCTTAAACCCTTCCTACTGTCCAAGCTCCTGAAATATCCCAGCACTTTCAGGATCTTGGACAGTTCCATCAGCCCTTCACACTGTCCAAGGTCCTGAAACATTCCAGAACTTTCAGGATTTGGACAGCTCCTTCAGTCCTTCAGACTTGCCAAGGTCTTGAAACATTCCAGCACTTACAGGACCTTGGACAGCTCCTAAAGGCCTTCACACAGTCTGAAGTCCTGAAACATTCCAGCAATTTCAGGACCTTGGACAATTCCTTCAACCCATCCCACTGTCCAAGGTCCTTAAAAATCCCAGCATTTTCAGGAACTTGGACATGATGGAACATCAGCCCTTCACACTGTTCCACGAATCCACAATTACTAACAAAAATTTACAAGAAACCAAACGTTATCAACGATTTTGAGGTTTTACAAACCAGAGCCAGTTATAATCCCAAAAGTGTGTTCCGTTTGATCTAAAAAACCCAAATGTCTTAACATGGCTTTAACATGTACAGTTTTGTCAAAAAATTAAATATTACTAAAAAGTAACTAATAATTATCAAAGGTCTTTAAAGCTGTTTCCAACCAGGAACATTTGTCTCAAACGTGTGCTTCATTCGTTGTACTGAACACAAAATGGAATTTGGTTTTTTCAAACCAGAGCCAGTTATCCCAAAATTGTGTTCCGTTTGCTCTAAAACACAAACAAAAAAATATAACAAAGGGTAAAATAAAAGATTTTGTCAAAAAACCTTCAAATATTACAAAAAATAACTAGCGAAAAGGTTTCAAAGGTTGTTAGGCTGTTTCCAATCAGCAGCATATCGTCATTTCTCGTCTCAAAAGTGTGCTTCATTTGTAGTACTGAAAACAAAACTAGTTTTCTTGTTGAAAAAGTAAGATTGTTCCAAGAATCCACAATTACTAACAAAAAATTACAAGAAACCAAACCTAACACTTTTGAGGTTTTTCAAGCCAGAGCCAATTATTATCCCAAAAGCGAGTTCCATTTGCTCTAAAAAGCACAAAATGTGTTATTATGGGGTAAAAGGAAGATTTTTGTCCAAAAAAAACTTCAAATATTACTAAAAAGTAACTACCGTAATAGTTTTCATATGTTTTTAAGCTTTTCAAATAAGGATCATTTCTTCAGTTCTTGTCTCAAAAGTGTGTTTCATTCGATCTACTGAACACAAAATGAGTTTTCATGTGGAAAAAGTAAGATTGTTCCATGAATCCACAGTTACTAAAAAAAATTTACAAGAAACTAAACGTTATCAACGATTTTGAGGTTTTTCAAGCCAGAACCAGTTATCCCAAAAGCGTGTTCCATTTTCTCTAAAAAACAAAAATGTGTTAACATGTCATGTACAATTTTGTCAAAACAAACCTTATATTACTAAAACGTAACTAATAGTATACAAAGGTCTTTAAAGCTGTTTCCAATCAGCACCATTTCTTCATTTCACGTTTAAAAAGTGTGCTTCATTCGTTGTACTGAACACAAAACTAGTTTTCATGTTGTAAAAGTAAGATTGTTCCAAGAATCCACAAATACAAACAATAATTTACAAGAAACCAAACCTAACAATTTTGAGGTTTTTCAAACCAGAGCCAGTTATAATCCCAAAAGTGTGTTCTGTTTGATCCAAAAAACACAAATGTGTTAACAGGGGTTTAACATGTACAATTTTGTCGAAAAAATTAGCATTTTACTAAAAAGTAACTAATATTTGTCAAAGGTCTTTTAAGGCTGTTTCCAATCAGCACCATTTCTTCAGTTCTTGTCTCAAAAGTGTGCTTCACTCGTTGTACTGAACACAAAACAAGTTTTCATGTTGTAAAAGTGAGATTGTTCCAAGAATCCACAATTACTAATAAAAATTTACAAGAAAGCAAACCTAACAATTTTGAGGTTTTTCAAGCCAGAGCCAGTTATAATCGCAAAAGTGTGTTCCATTTGCTCTAAAAACCACAACATGTGTTATTATGGAGTAAAAGGAAGATTTTGTCAAAAAAACTTTAAATATCACTAAAAAGTAACTACCGTAATAGTTTTCATAGGTTTTTAAGCTTTTCAAATAAGGATCATTTCTTCAGTGCTTGTCTCAAAAGTGTGTTTCCTTCGATCTACTGAACACAAAATGAGTTATCATGTTGGAATGGTAAGATTCTTCGAAAAAATCCTAGAAATTATCAAGAATCTGAACGTTATCAACGATTTTGAGTTTTTTAAACTGGAAACAGTTACTATCCTAAAAGTGGGTTCCGTTTGCTCTAAAAAACACAAAATGTGTTATCATGGGGTAAAAGGAAGATTTTTCCTACAATCATACAAATACAAATTATTGAGAAACTTATGGTTATCAACGATTTTGAGGTTTTTCAAGCCAGAGCCAGTTATCCCAAAAGTTTGTTCGGTTTTGTCTAAAAAACACAAATGTGTTAACATGGGTTTAACATGTACAATTTTGTCAAAAAAAAAAAACCTTATATTACTAAAACGTAACTATTAGTATGCAAAGGTCTTTAAAGATATGAATGTTGACACTTTTTAAGTTAATTCTCATATCAGAAGCTGTTTTTCAGTTCTTTTCTCCAAAGTGGGCTTCTTTCGCTCTACAGAAGACAGAATGAGTTTTCATGTCTAAAAAATGGATTTTTTCCAAAAGTCTTACCCTACTAACAAAAAAATGTTAAAGAAATGAATGTTGACACTTTTTAAGTTAATTCTCATTTCAGAAGGTGTTTTTCAGTTCTTTTCTCAAAAGTGGGCTTCTTTCGCTCTACAGAAGACAGAATGAGTTTTC
>NW_013952623.1:46460-47762 GCF_001266775.1 Austrofundulus limnaeus
TTTCTCAAAAGTGGGCTTCTTTCGCTCTACAGAAGACAGAATGAGTTTCCATGTGGAAAAAATGGATTTTTTCAAAGTCTTTCCCTACTAACAAAAAAATGTTAAAGAAATGAATGTTGACACTTTTTAAGTTAATTCTGATATCAGAAGCTGTTTTTCAGAGCTGAGGCGGTTTGGGCATCTGATTAGGATATCTCCACCTAGACCAGTGATTCCCAACCTTGATCCTCAAGGACTCCTGTCCTGCGTTTTTAGATGTTTCCCTTATTTGATACACCTGGTTTGAATGAATAACAATCTTCTGATGAATCTGAAGACCTGCTGAATAGCAGGGAAACAAGTAAAACTTGAACAATGGGGTCCTTGAGGACCAGAGTTGGGAACCACTGATCTTGACCCCACGTGTCAAGCTCAGAGCATCTGGCCTGCAACAGCTTTTACTAAAAATAGACATACAGTTCATTTCCCATTGTAGCAGTCCCTCAGGCCCAAGAAAACACAGAGAGCTTCGACGGGTGCAGTAGATTCTTATTTACTTCTTTCCAAACAAAGTTGTTGAAGTGCACTGAACATACTGTGCTTCGAATACACCATGAAAACTAAAAGAAAATAAAATACATTTTGCTTAAGTGCTGTTTGACACAAAACTTGAATACATTATAATAACGCTAACTTCACAATAGAGCTCTAAACATGTACCTCGCTCCGCTGTCCAAGGGCTGCAAAGTCCATGGAGGCAAAGCCCGCGCCACGCTGCCTTTAGCCTGCTCTCAAGAATGTGCACTACAGTCCAGAGTCATTAAGATGAAGAATATCCTCCTCTTCCTCTTGTCCATGGGATATTTCAGCCCAAAGCGCTGACTGACAGGAGGCTAGCAACACTTCCTCTTAATTTACAGTTTTAAATGAAGGCGCTAACTCAACATGAACCAAACTACAGCGCCCCCCACTGGGTACTATGGGTAACAACTTAGAATCAGCATATAAACATGGAACGGGCATTTACATCCATAATGCATGTTATTTTACCTGCAAAATGATGGCATCCCACCACTGGGTAGACGTGATCCAAAAATAGCAAGTGAAATTTGCCACACTCTTAAGCCTCCCTGGTAAGGTCTATTCAGGGGTCCTGGAGAGGAGGGTCCGTTGGATAGTCGAACCTCGGATTCAGGAAGAGCAGTGTGGTTTTCGTCCTGGTCGTGGAACACTGGACCAGCTCTACACCCTCAGCAGGGCCCATGGGACTTTAACCAGTCTACATGTGTTTTGTGGACTTGGAGAAGGCGTTCGACCATGTCC
>NW_013952623.1:49338-52257 GCF_001266775.1 Austrofundulus limnaeus
TGTGTGTGTGTGTGTGTGTGTGTGTGTGTGTGTGTGTGTTACCATGTGTTCTTTCTCTTAGCCTAAACAAAACTGAGTGACGTTCTGACGTCTGACGTAAAAGGTAACACCTCTGGGGTGTAACCAGGAAGAGATGTACATTATAAGCTGAATTCATTATTATAGTAGAAAGAAGTTGTCAGGGTGTTAGAATCTCTGCTTCTGAGCAGAGTTGCACTGCTGTGTTTGGGTTTTCCTGATATCGGCCCAAGGTCTGACTAAGGCCTGTGTGCTGAGGTGCTGTTCTGTGAACCTGATTGGAGTCAGAAGATTGAAAATAAAGTTTTAAAGAAGAAATCCAGCGGATTCCTGTTTATTCAAACATACCACTTTGAACAATGCATATTTTTCCAACATAACAGAATGGACGGTTAAAGCTGTACTGTTGCTTACTAGAACTTTATTAAACGAGTGCCAAACTACAGTACCAAGTGTTAGCTCCCTAGCCCGCTCTGGGTCTGTGTCACACTCAAATGTGTCCCCCTGGGAACACACTCGATCAGGCAATCCACTTGTTAAAGTTTTCAGTGTTTAAAAGAGGAAGTGTTAAACGCTGTTTAGAAATGCACAAGACACCACATAGAGCTTTTGTTTGTTTAGCTGTGCTCAGTTGTAGCATTAAGACAAGGATTGTGATGTTCTTTGTTTCGTTAAACATAAAATTTTATTACAACTGGCCCTTTGAGGGCAACCATTAAGTTCCCGTGGCCCTCAGTGAAAATGAGTTTGACGTCCTTGAAATAGATGGGAAACTACGACGGAGTATTAGGGCCACACAAGATCTTTTTAAAATTGTTTTAATTATGAGAATAAAGTCGTAACACTACAAGATTAAAGTCATAATATTACGAAATTAAAGTAATAATATTCTAAAATTCAAGTCGTAATACTATACCCTTTATACGAAAAAGCATGCAGTTCCCACCGCATTAAAATGAGGAATGTTGAGCAACTTGTCAAGTTGTTCGTTATTGCTTAAAATAAATAGTTAATCTTTTAGCACATTAGCATCAAATTATCAGTAGCAGGTCCACAGAATGTGTGAGGAAAATAAGGAGGGAAATGTGGAACGGAAAATGGACATATCGTTTAAGATTATGACTTTTTTTCTCGTAATATTATGACTTTATTCTCGTAAAATTATGACTTTCTCATAAAATCAAAACTTTAATTTCCTAATATTACGACCAGACCAACTTTATTTTACTTTTGAATGGAGGTACACAAGTGGTTTTAAATTCAAATACCTTTTGCATCAAAAAGAAAATTGCCTCACATAATAAATCCAGACTAAAGTTTGCTGCAGTCTTGTTTTATTTGTTCACACACCTGCAGCCATTTGCAGGATAGAGATGAGAGCAGTGAACTGCTTTAGTCCTGTGAGGATAAAATTTAATGTGTGGCCAAGGAGGGAAGGGCCAAATATTCATGAATGAGAGGAGATCTGATGATATCAGCATCTCTTTGGTTCTATTTTATTACTGTTTTAGGATGGCAGCATTCAGGGGTGGCATAAAGTTGCAAGGACATAAATAAAACTGCAGAGACACCTTAGTGTCTCTACATGTTCTATTTGGACTAGAAGGACGTGACAAACATAATAAAATAAAATCTGTTTTATAATCTCCATGTTCTTGACACTTATGCTTTTTCCTTTAATCCTTTTTACTTTATCAATCTCTCTGCTGGGCTCATACAGTACCTCTCTCTGTTTCTCATCTATACAAACTAATGTTCATTATTTTCTGTCCAGTTTCAATAAGAATCTCACCCTTCACCTTGTGATCCTTTTCTGTCCTCATACACAAAAAGGAAATACAATTGAAGTTGCATTGCAGTTTGTAGATCTGCAATGAAAGGAGAAGAGGAAGAAATGAGTGATAACGCCTCTTCAAAGCAGCAGCAGACACGCTCATTTCCCCGCAGCTTCAAATGGATTAAGGCTACTTCAGACCAGTTCATAACTTCATCGAGCACCCCCATCAATTCTCCACAGAAGGCAAAAATCTATCAAATTCTTCAGTAAGAGCTTCTCTAATTCAAATAGTTACTTATCCTTGTGATATGGATATGTGATAAGGAGTTGATGTGGCTCCTGTTTTTAACCAACCTCAAATTTTTAATAGGACTCCTTTAAAGCTAGATGAGTGTCCTTAATACACATAAATGAGAAACACTGGCCACTTATTTTTGTTTCATTGCCTGTTAACATGGACAGACACTTTGTTGATTCCAGAGAGAAATTCTATTAAATAAATTCATAAAACTTGATCAATGAAATGTTTACTTTTTGTATCCTGTACACTCAGGGACACAAATAGGTTCTTAGGTTTTTGCTTTTGTTGAGCATAGTAGTCCATTACACACTGTCAGTCTGATGACAGTATGGCCAGCGACTTCTTCAGGGTCCACCTTTCAGCTGTACGATCCTTACTGAGTCCAAGTCCACAGCAAATCTGGTCCTTTCAAAACAAACAAAACACCAGCAGCAGTTCACTGCAGATGTTAAAGGACCCCAGTTCACTTTGGCTCTGTTATTTTCTGTGGCATGTCTACATGGACCAGTGTTACGGTCCCGGGGTCTATGATACCCAGGACGCACAACATATAATGTCCAGACAAAAGGTGTTTGTAAAAAGAACTCAGATTTATTGTTAGGACAAAACAAAGGAAGCCCCACTTCAAAACAAAACAAAAGAGGTGGGAGGAAAACCCGAACCAGCCAGCAGTTGACCGTCGGATCCGGGCAACCTCCCCTTGCCCTCCGGTCCAGGGTCTCACCCTACAACCAAAAACCGGAAAAAGGGGCTGGCAACTCTCAGGCCAAAACCAGGTATCTACAAGGAAAAGTGGAGCAGCGGCGAGGCTGGAGCGCTGGAC
>NW_013952623.1:52969-55341 GCF_001266775.1 Austrofundulus limnaeus
ACTTTAGAAGCTGACGTTCCTCTGAGTATTTATCGCATTCTAATAATACATGTTCCACTGTTTCCTCCTGATTGCAATAATTACAAGTCCCAGTTTCATGCTTTCCTATTTTAAAGAGAGAACTGTTAAGTCCAGAATGCCCAATTCTAAGTCGAGTCATAACTACTTCCTCTTTCCGCCTTCCACTCAGACAATTACTACCTCCCACACTCTTTTGAATTACATATAACTGTCTTCCATTATCATGATTATCCCATTGATCCTGCCAAATCTTTATAATTTCTTTTTGATAATAGATTTACCCTCACTTTTACTTAAAGGAATATTCAATTGAACAATTTCTGATTTCAAGGCCTGCTTAGCTAGAATATCTACTTCCTCATTACCTTCTACACCTGCATGTGCAGGAATCCAGACAAATCGAACCAAGCATTTCTTGTTATGTAAATGAACTAATAATTGGTATATTCTTAATATCAAATCTAATCTACAAGATTTGCTAGATTTAATACTTAACAATGCTGCTTGACTATCTGATGCTATTATAAACTTACTTTCTTCCCTTATATCATAATCGAACAACCATTCTAAGGCTAAAATAATGGCTGATAATTCAACTGTATATACAGCTAAATGGTCAGCTTTTCTCATCTTAATCGAGACTTTATGGTGTGGGATATTCACTGCTGCCCCAGTTCTACCACTAATTGGATCTTTAGATCCATCTGTGTATATAACTATGTTGTCTTTATATCTTTCAAAGTATCTATTAACTACAACCCATTCTGGAGTCTTATTCTTTTCAAAAATTTCCCTTAATTGAAGATCAACTTCTGGAGATATAAATAACCATGGTAGAATTTCAGAATGAGGAGTTGAAACACTATACTGGAACAAAGTTAAACCAAGATGTTTTGCCTTTATGTCCCCAATCCATCCAAAACTATTGCAATTTAATTTATGATGTTCCCAACAGTYCTTCAGCACCATCTTAGCTGGATGATCACACTTATGTCCTTGTAGGTTCACCCAATACATATACATTAGTTTCAATCTTCTTAACCTTAAAGGAAGCTCACCTGTTTCTACTTGTAGAGCAGCTAAAGATGATGTTCTAAAAGCTCCACAACAAATCCTCAATCCTTGTGTTTGCTCCCTATCAAGCTTTCTCAGATGACTGTCAGCAGCTGCCATATATGCTATACTCCCATAGTCCAGAGTAGATCTCATGAGAGTCTGATAGACTCCCAATAGCGCACTTCTTGAAGCTCCCCATTCCTGTCCAGAGAGACATCTCAACAAATTATTCACTTTTTTACATTTATTTTGAACTGATTCTATTTGATGTTTCCAAGTTAAACTCTCATCAAATATAACACCTAAAAACTTCACTGTTTTCACTTGTTCAAGCTTTTGTTTATAAACCCAACATTCCACTTTCAAAATGGCATCCTGCATCTTTTTCTGCAAATATACCAGATTATGTCCCCGCACCCACAAAGCCCCGTCATCTGCAAATAAAGATTTACCTATACTACTATGTATCTCATCAAAAATGTCATTAATCAAAATATTAAACAGAATTGGACTACATACACTACCTTGAGGAGTACCATTCTCAACAGCATATCTAATAGAGAAATTTGCTCCAACCCGAACTTCTATTTCTCTACCAAACAAAAAATTCAAAACCCAATTATAAATCTTACCTCCTATACCAAGTTTCCTYAGTTTAATCAATAATCCTTCTTTCCATAACATATCATAAGCCTTTTCTATGTCAAAGAACACAGCTATCACTAATTCTTTATTTGYTTGAGCTTTTCTTACTTCTGACTCTAAACACAGAACTGCATCCATCGTATTCCTCCCTTTACGAAATCCACTCTGAAAAGGACAGAATTTATTTTTACTCTCAATAAAATATGAAAGCCTGTCTGTAATAATCCTCTCCATTATTTTCCCTAATTGAGAAGTGAGAGCTATAGGTCTATAATTTGAAGGGTCTGATGCATTTTTACCAGGTTTTAACACTGGAATTATAAYTGACTGTTTCCATTCTGCAGGAATACTCCCAGTCATCCAAATCAAATTAAACAATTTTAGTATAACATTAAGAGATGAATATTTAAAATGTTTGAACATTGTATAACATACTCCATCCTTCCCTGGAGTTGATTGCTTAGCATTATTAATAGTTTTTTCTAACTCAAACATAGTAAAAGGCATATCTAAATCCTGATTTGAAACTACTCTCCTAGTAGTAACTTCTGGATTTTCATCCAATAAATTTTCTTTATTACTTTTCATATCTTCAGATAAATTTTCTGAACTATGCACCTTAATTAACGTTTCTGCTAATAACTCTGCCT
>NW_013952623.1:55482-56901 GCF_001266775.1 Austrofundulus limnaeus
CTCTAATAGTTTTCCTAACTATAGCTTGTGCTTTCTTGTATTGAGTTAATGCCTCAAATGTATGACATCTTCTTTCCAATTTAAAAGCTTTATTTCTTCATCTTATAGCAATATTACATTGCTCATTCCACCATGGAATAGATTTTTTGTTTCCTCTTCCCCTTGTTTTAGAAATTGAACATTGAGCTGCATTAATAATGACAGACTTAATCTTTGCATAACACATCTCCACATCACAAAACAAGTTCTCATCCAGTTTATTAAGTTGACTATCAACTAAATGTTTAAATAATTCCCAATTAGCACTACTTAGCCTCCATCTTGGAATTTGTCCTTCCTCTTCTTTTATCACTTCAGAACCAATTGAAACTAGAACAGGAAAATGGTCACTGCCCATAGGAGAATCACTTAGCACCTCCCAAGATGTAATTCCAGCTAATCTATTTGAAACCAATGTTAGATCTAAAACACTCTTTAAATTCCTACAACAATCATATCTGGTTGAGCTACCATCATTCATGCAAACCAATGAATGTAACTCAAGAAATTCTTCAACAGCCAATCCATTTGCATCTGTATTAAAACTCCCCCATAAAATATTATGAGAATTGAAGTCACCACACCATACAGTCTTACCTACATTTTGTTCATTGACTTCATTGAGCTCTTGAATGGACAACTTCTTGTTGGCATCATAAAAATTTATCACAGACATTTGTCCATTTTCGATCCAAATCTTAATTACTATTGATTCATAATTTTCCCCTATTGATTCCACTTTATACCTTATATCATCTTGAATAAAAGTTGCCACTCCCCCTCCTTGTCTTTCTTTTCTATCATTTTTAATTGATGTATACCCAGGAATTTTAAATTCCAGATGAGATTTAAGCCAGGTTTCTTGRATACAAATCAGGTGAGGTTTAACTGTCAAATCTGAAATATATTTCTTAAACTCTAGACCGTTACTAATAAGACTTCTTGCATTCCACTGGAAAATAACTATCATAAAGAAGAAGGGCCACCACTGCATGATTGAGGTTGAGAAGATTGTGTTTCATTTAATTTTTCCTTAATTGATTCCCAACTAACATTCTTACAGTCAAGATGCTTTTGGGCTGCCTTCACTATTATTTGAATTTTTTTCCGTTTTTCTTTGTGTTTGATTAGTGCAGTTAACAACTTCTACCATGAACAACACAAAATCCTCCTTTGTCATGAGTAGARTGTCACTTTTAATCTTGGAGCATTCTGTACAATTAGATCTTTCTTTTTCTCCTCCCGATACTTTCTTTGGGTATAATATTGGTTGCACAGGAACTTTTTTCGTTGCTTCTGCATAAGTAATGCCAGTAGTGACTTTAATTTTCTGAACTTCCTCAGCTCTTTTACTAGCTACGCATCCCCTAAATCCTGAAC
>NW_013952623.1:57973-66885 GCF_001266775.1 Austrofundulus limnaeus
AGCCATAAGAAGACAAAAAGAAAAAAACTGTACAAAATGTGTTACACATGGAGTTTTTTTATGTTATTTATTTAACCTTCATTTATCCAGGTAAACTGTTTGAGAACCACATCTCATTTACAAACATGACCTGCATGACCCTCAACTGCACAGGCTGTAGCTGAGGCTTCTTTTATCAGAGGAGGTTGACCATCGTCGTTTCAGAGGTGTTAGACCTGCATCCCCTTTTCTGGTCCTTCACCAGGCCTTTTGTTCCCCCTTCATCTCTAATACAACCAACTATTACAGTATAATTTCAGTATTGTTACACATGACAAAGCCCAGAGTCACACTGTATATCAGTAAGCTACCTACTGATAGAGAAGAGAAAACTCAGTCCACTGCAGAGTATGATGTACTGAGGTACTGAGATTTTGCTGTAAATTAGTCCACAATCCATCCAGAAATGTAATGAAGGAAAATTTATTATGTTTGCACAGATTTTCAAATGTACTTCGCATATAAATATTTTTATTGAGATGTCTGAACTGCTTTTGATAATCAAATGTGTAATTATATGTTCCTCGTGTACTGTGATAAGTAGTGTGTGCTCTGTATTGAGTGACTTGTGAATTCAGAACAGACTGTACTTTTGAGGGACAATTTAGATAAAGCATGACACACTAAACAACAGAAAAACACATAGTTTTTTCATCAGATTGCAGAACTTGTGTTTAAGACTTGAACAGCTCAGCAGGAAGGGCCTTCCATATCAGTGACATCTTTTGCCCCAAATGGAGTGGCTCAGTCAGAAGGTTGTGTGTAAGAATTATGCTTTTTCCTGATTCTTGACCAAAAACCCCGAGACTTCTTTCAAGTCTGTTTTTGGGCCAGTTGAAGATTGCGTAAGATATACCTTCTACAATTAAATGTTCAAGTCTAAATCTGAATTTGTCTCTTGGTCACCTGTCCACTGAAAACAAAATCTCACAGAATGCTCCCACCAGATTAGGAATAAGTGGAAGAATTTAAGTAGCTCTGTGGCTTGTTCATAAGTAATACAAACCCTGGCAAAAAGTATGGAATCACCAGTCTTGGATGAGCACTCGTTCAGACATTTCATTCTGTAAAACAAACTCAGATCAAAAACATGATACAATAATAAGGCCATTCCAAAGTGCAACTTGTTGGCTTTCAGGAACACTCAAAGAAATGAAGAGAAAACATTGTGGAAGTCAGTGAATGTTACTTTTATTGACCAAGCACAGGGAAAAAAGTATGGAATCACTTAATTCTGAGGGGAAAAGTATGGAATCACTCAAATTGGAGGTAGAAAATAAGGACACACCCAGTCAATTTCCTTTCCCTAAATGGATACCTGCCTCAGATTAGATCTGCTCGGTAGTCAGCAGTTGAAAACACCTGCAGTCATGACACCTTGGAGGGCTGCTGGACGAAGTGGAGTGGCAAGAACCATGGCTCCAACAAGAGAAATGTCTCTTGAAACAAAAGAGAGGATTGTGAAACTTCTTGAAGAAGGTAACTCTTCACGCATGGTTGCTAAAGATGTGGGCTGTTCACAGTCAGCTGTTTCCAAGATATGGATCAAATACAAACAGCATGGAATGGTTGTTAAAGTCAAGCATGCTGGTAGACCAAGAAAGACATCACAGCATCAAGACAAACAGCTTAAGGCCATTTGTCTTGAAAACTAAAAAAGTACAACTAAACAGATGAAGCATAAATGGGAGGAAGCTAGAAAAAAGCTAAAAATTAGCTAGCTAATTTTTGGTAGTGGGGTCAGAGATAGGATATCTAGGGCAAATATTAATATTAAAGTTAACCGTTTCTCCCTCACCATTGACAGCTCCTTGGTTTCTCCCTCCCCTCAGGTCAAGAGTCTGGGTGTCATTCTTGACAGCACTCTCTCTTTTCATTCTCACATCAATAGTATTACCCGGTCTGCATATTTCCACCTTCGAAACATCAATAGACTCCGTCCACCCCTCTCCCCGCACTCTGCTTCCATCCTGGTTCATAGCCTGGTCATTTCTCGAATCGATTACTGTAACTCTCTCCTCTTTGGTCTGCCAAACAAATCACTCCATAAACTTTAAATGGATCAAAATTCAGCTGCCCGCATCATTACCAAAACAACCTCATTTCACCACATCACCCCAGTTTTACAACAACTTCAGTGGCTTCACATTCAGAATTCAATTTAAAATCCTGCTGTTCACATTCAAGGCCATCCACAATCTCGCCCCTCCCTATCTGTCTGATCTCTTACACATCATCACCCATTCACGCTCCCTCCGTTCTTCTTCTTCCATCTCAACGTGCCTCTGTTCGCCTCAGCACCATGGGAAACAAAGCCTTCTCTCACTCTGCTCCCCAATTCTGGAATGCTCTTCCCCCTGAAATTCGTAATATTGACTCTCTTCTTACTTTCAAATCACAACTCAAAATTTTTTATTGTTTTATTGTTAATGTGTTTTTAATGTTGTAAAGTGTCCTTGGGTGTTTTGAAAGGTGCTAACAAATAAAATGCATCATTATTATTAATATTAGGTCAGTTTTTTACAGCTTTTTCAGCTCTTCTGAAGGGCATTCCATGCTATACTCAGGAGACATAGTCACTCCAGCATGTCCTAAGATTCCCCTGGGGTCCCCTCACAGTCAGACATGTCCAAAGCACCACTACATAGGCATCCAGGAGACATCCGCCTGAACCACCTCAACTGGCTCCTCTCGATGTGAAGGAACAGCAGCTCTACTCTGAGTCTCTCCTGGAAACTGAAATTCTCATCCAATCCTAAGGGAGAGTCCAGCTACCATCTCAAACATCAGATATGCAAAACAACTTAATCACTGTAATCTATACGTAAATATGTCCCAAAAATTCATTGTAATGATTCTTTGCTAAACATTTGTCAGCATATCAAAATTTCATGCAAAACAAAATTATTATACACAAGGTAGCACCAGTTGTATTGCAATTTCATTTGGATTGTAGACATTTGTATATTGTGCACCCTGCTCCCACATTGTGAGAGGTGAACTCTTGTAAATCATTCTTAAATCATAAAGATCACCTTGAATGCCTGTTATGCTATGAATTTGTTTATGCGACATTTGAAATGAAAAATATCTTCTTTACTCATTCCAGAAGCAATAAGCTATTCCTCTCACTCCTAACACCCACATCAAATCAACCTAAAAGTTTTTTTCTCGTGCTCAAAATACATTAACCTCCAAATGTAGTTCTCCAAAGATATAAATCTCTCCGTGCCGTGTCCTGTAAAAATAAATAATCGAACCAACAAGAGATGAAAATTCAAGGTCTTAATTTTTCTGAACGGAAGCCAGAGGTCCCCGGGGGGAGATCCTGCTCATCTGAATCTTAGTTGAGTGATAAAACTGTCACCCACAGAGAAAAGACATATGATTGCTGTCATCTAAAATAGTTCTTGTAACTTTCAAAGACGACAAGGAAGAAAATGGATAAGGGGAAAAAAGTGGCACCTTGGTCTTCTTTCCCTGAGGTGCAAAGAGATACTTGGAAGTCTTTGGTAGAAATGTTCTTCTTACAGTCTGTGTAATATGCAGCCAACAATTGTATCAGATTGTATATACAGTACAGATGGCAGCAAAAATATTTACCCCCTTGCTATTCTTTTTGTTGCCTTAAACAGAAAATAATTTGGATATTTAAATTTTTAGGCAATAATTGAATAAAAACAAAATTCCAGAAAAAAAGGTTAAATGGGTGGGGATAAACTCCTTGTTTAATTTTCTAAAGCATTAAACTGAAAATGAGTGTTGTATACGTATCGCCTATTTCTCCTCAAAAGTCAGTAATCTTGTAAAGCAACATTTGGCAGTAGAAGATCTCTTCTTAATTGTTTCTTCAAGCTTGGAACAGCTAATCTCTGTTATTTCTGTTCCTTCTTTATGACCAAACTGCTCCAGCATCTTCATGCATGTTCTAACATGCTTCTAAATCAAACCCAAGAGTTGGATTGAGATTTGGGCTTTGACTGGACCATTCCTTGACATTTAACTTTGTCCTTATGTTTCTTGTGTTTTATGCCATTGTCCTGCTGCAAATTGAAAACCATTACTATTGCAACTATCTGGGAGGCTCAAACAGGATTCCTCCAACAATTCAGAATTCAGCTCTGATCAATTTCCAAGTTCCTGCTGATAAAAAAACATCCCTACAGCACAATGCTGCCACAATCATGCTTCACTGCAGGGATATCAGCATGATACAGTCATGTGAAAAAGTTTGGGCACACTTGTTAATTTTCCTTATTTACCTTTATAAATCATTGATTGTTTGAAAAAAAAAATCAGTTAAATATATTATCTAGGGGACAAACAGTGATATTTGAGAAGTGAAATGAAGTTTATATGATTTACAGAAAGTGTGCAATAATTGGTTAAACAAAGATAGGCAGGTGCAAAAATTTGGGCACCGTTGCAGTTTTATTGATTTCAAAACCTTTAGAACTAATTATTGGAACTTAAATATGGTTTGGTAAGTTCAGTGAACCTTGACCTCCATACACAGGTGACTCCAATTATGAGAAAGGGCATTTAAGGGAGGCAATTGAAGGTTTTTCTCCTCTTTGCATCTTCTCTGAAGAGTCGCAGCATGGGAGTCTCAAAACAACTTTCAAATGAGCTGAAAACAAAAATTGTTCACCATCATGGTTTAGGGGAAGGATACAGAAAGCTATCTCAGAGATTTCAGCTTTCAGTGTCCACTGTGAGAAACATTGTGAGAAAATGGAGGACCACAGGTACAGTTCAAGTCAAGGATCAAAGTGTCAGACCAAGACAAATCTCCAATAAACAAGAAGCAAAGGATGATGAGAGCAGTCAGTCAACCCACAGACCACACCAAAGACCTACAACATCAATCTTGCTGCTGATGGAGTCACTGTGTATCGTTCAACTTTTCAGTACACTTTACACAAGGAGATGCTTTTATGTGAGAATGATGCAGAGGAAGCCTTTTCTCAGCCCACATCACAAACAGAGCCGCTTGAGGTATGCTAAAGCACATTTGGACAAGCCAGCTCCATTTTGAAATAAGGTGCTGTGTACTGATGAAACTAAAATAGAGTTATGTGGGCAGAACAAGGGCCCTTATGCATAGAGGAAAAAGAATACAGCACTCCAAGAAAAACACCTGCTACCTACAGTGAAATTTGGTGGTGGTTCCATCAATGCTGTGGGGCTGTGTGGCCAGTACAGGGACTGGGAATGTTGTTAAAGTTGAGGGACGGATGAATTCCAATCAATATCAGCAGATTCTGGAGACCAATGTCCAGGAATCAGTGACAAAGCTGAAGCTGCACCAGGGCTGCATCTTTCAACAAGACAACTACCCTAAACACTGCTCAAAATCTACTAAGGCAGAGGAACAAGTACAACATTCTGGAATGGCCATCTCAGTCCCCAGATCTGAATATTATTGAAAATCTGTGGTGTCACTTAAAGAGAGCTGTCTGTGGTTGGAAAACATCAAACCTGAATGAACCAGAGATGTTTTGTAAAGTGGTCTAAAATATCTTCAGCCACAATCCAGACTCTCATTAGAAGCTGTAGGAAGCATTTAGAAAATGTTATTTCTGTGAAAGGAGGATCCACTAAATACTGAGTTAAGGGTTTTTTTGGTGCCCAAATTTATGCACCTGTCTAATTTTAACAATTATTGCACACTTTCTGTAAATCATATRAACTTCATTTCACTTCTCAAATATCACTATGTTTGTCCCCTATACGATATATTTAACTGATTTTTTTTATCCAAACAATCAATGATTTATAAAGGTAAATCAGGAAAATTAACAAGTGTGCCCAAACTATTTCATAGGACTGTAAGTGGTATTAGACATGTTTGTCCTTGACGGTCAAAAAGTTTACTTTAGCCTTTAGACTTTGGGCTTTAGACTTTAAATCAGTGTTTTTGTGCCACTCAGATCCGTCAATGTTACCTTTGACTGCATAGCTTCTTTGGTGGTTGAAAGATCACAATATTTTATTACGTAGACTTGAACTTGAAATTGGGATTACAGGTACAGCTCTAAAATGGTTTGAGTCTTATTTAACTGATAGATTTCAGTTCTTTAATGTTAATAATGACTCTTCTTCTAACACCAGAGTCTTGGAGTTCCTCCAGGTTCAGTGCTTGGACAAATCCTCTTTGCTTTATATACTGTATGATTCCATTAGGTAAAGTTATTAAACAGCATGGGTTAAATTTCCATTGTTATGCTGATAATACTCAGTTATATTTATCCATGAAACCTGATGAATCCAACCAGTTAAACTACAATCTCGTCTCAAAAACATAAAACATGGATGACTCTTAACTTTCTGCTTCTAAACTCAGATAAGACAGCGGTTATGGTTTTTGGACCTGAACATCTTAGGGATCAACTTTGCAGCCTTTCACCTCCTTTGGATGGCATTAATCTGGCCTCCAGTTCTAATGTTAGGAATCTTTGTGTTATTTTTGATCAGGATATGTCTTTTAAACCCCACATTAAAAATGTTACCAGGACCGCCTTATTCCACTTGTGTAATATTACTAAAATTAGAAACATCCTGTCCAAAAATGACACCGAAAAACTGATTCATGCATTTATCACGTCTAGACTGGATTACTGTAATTCTTTATTATCTGGGCATCCAAAAAACTCTTTAAGAAGAAGCAGCATTTTGGATTAACTGAAGTTAATCCTAAATGCTGCTGCTAGAGTTTTAATGAGAGCTGGAAGGAGAGATCGTATTTCTCCAGTTTTAGCTTCTCTTCACTGGCTCCCTGTCAAATTTAGAATAGAATTTAAAATATTACTCCTAACATACAAAGCTCTTAACAACCAAGCTTCATCATTAAAGATCTTATTGTTCCATACTTTCCTAATAGAGCACTTCAAGCTCCTCTCTTGTGGAACCAACTTCAAGTTTCTGTCCATGAGGTTGACACTCTGTCTACTTTTGAGATTAGACTGACGACTTTCCTTTTTGATAAATCATATAGTTAGACTTAGGTTTCCTGAATTATTCTTCATTTCTGCTGCTATAGATTTAGACTGCTGGAGCACAAACTGAGCACATTTCCTCACTCTGCTGTTTTCTTCAGTCTCTCTTCTCTACATGTTTATTGTAATTATTTCTATCAATAACATGTTTTTTTTCTTTGTCTCTTACAGAAGAAGGTGCACCTGGACCGGTCCCGGACCAGTTCTTCTGTGTTTACCTGTGTCTCTTTCCTGTCCCCCAACCCAGCCGGTCGAGGTAGATGGCCGCCTGTCCTGAGTGTGGTTCTGCTGGAGGTTTCTTCCTGATCAGCAGGGAGTTTTTCCTCTCCACCGTTTGCTCAGGATAGGAGACTGTGATGAAGTGATTCAACGCAGCCAGTGACATTACACTCCAGTGATCAATTGTATAAAACAGCAGAAAGTCTGTCAGTTGTTGTGCCATTAATTGTGCAAACAGGAAATCGCCTTGAAGCAAATAAAGTTCTACAGAATTCCAGAGTGCTTGTGCAGATGGCTACATAAAAAACAATAATGAACTCATGTGGTGGCTGTGAATCAGAATCAGAATCAGCTTTATTGCCATTGTCAGTGATAAACACAGACTAGGGACTTGCAGTTTAGAACATCCGTTCGGAGAAAGACACACATAACAAACATGGAGAACGAATGTCCAAGGTCTTTCGCACTACGGTGTGCTACTTTTTGCAACTTGGAATACACACAATAGGAAAGGTGAGTTTAAAAAAGCTCTGATCCTGTGTTTTACACAGAAACATAAAATGATCACAACGATCACTATCCACGTTAGCCACACTCTATGTCGTAGGCTGCATTAACAGCTATGTAACGAGTCAGTTACCACGCGCTGCCTCATTATCATGGTAACACATTTCATATCACATGTCTTCAGTTGTTTTTTCACAGTATAACTTCACAAAATTCTATACTGTTAGAAATGCGTTACGCATAAATAATTAAAAAGCATTGATAATTTGGGTTTAGTTTCAGTATCAGTACTTGTAATTGCATTTTATTCAGCATCTCATTGCAGCAAATGAAATAAAATAAAATAAAATAAAAAATAAATAAAATCAGCTAAGTTGCTAAACTTACATTAAAAAAATTAATTCTTCATTCTGTGATAAATTTCCAAACTTTGTGTAAAAAAACACAACTCAGCTTAGAAATAAAAGAAAAAACCTCTGGGTCTTCATTTTTCTTTTAGTTTGCTGATTCTGGGATACTGTTGGCCTTAGGAAGGATACATTTTGGGGTTTTTGTCAGAGACATAGCTCATCAAGCTGAGTGAAGCTGACACCCCACCCACATAAAAAAATCCAAGCAAGTAAGCGGATTGGTTAGTGCTTCGTTTGTGCAGGTTTGTGAAACCTGCACAAACGAAGCACTAAAAAAAGTAGACTATTTTGGTTCATTTCGGAGCTTGCTGGGGGGATGGTGACATCATCGTCTTAAACTAAAAACTTGTAATATCTCAAAAACTATAACAGCACAAACGCTCATTTTAACTGCACAAACCTGCACAAACGAAGCACTAACCAATCCGCTTACTTGCTTGGATTTTTTATGTGGGTGGGGTGTCAGCTTCACTCAGCTTTGTCAGCTCGAGCTTAAAGGGGCGGGGCAGTGACTTGGCTGCAACCCATCAATTGAGCTTTCCGCAGAACCCCACTTTAAAATTACCGGGATATCCCTTTAATAACATCTAACCGGAAATTATTCATTGAAGACATAACACATTTGTGGAGCAAATTATCTGATTATTATACGTGTGACGTGGTGGGTTTTCCTCAACATTCAGGCAACTTGGCACGGACTGCTGCAGGTGGTTCCATGTGTGTGTTTCCCTCTGCAGCA
>NW_013952623.1:67105-68173 GCF_001266775.1 Austrofundulus limnaeus
AAATAAAACATACAGTATACCCTTTTCAACTAAAATAAATAATAAGTGACAAAATGTTTAACAAATAAAATGAGCACAGACAAAATGAAAAAGTTTTATTTCAAATATATTATTTACAAAACAAAATAGAACAATTCAAAAATATAAACAACCCCCTGGTGTCCATGCGTGGTGCTTGAAACCACTTCAGTTTAAAGTTCAGTTTAGCTTGGTTTTACAAGAAAAAGTGGAAGTCTTTACTCCACACACAAAGAGGGCTTGGCTCCACAAGCAATAAGAGGTACTGTAATCGTGACTTGGAGGTTGGCTGGTTGGTGTTAAGATTTACACTTAACACAGACTCCATACAAAAATGAAGGCTTCTATACAAAACTACTCATACACAAAATACAAAACTACAGCCACACCAAAAAACTCAACATTCCAGTAGCTAAAAACACACAAAATCATACATTATATGCTTTAAGTTATTTCAGTAGAGTAAACAACATGAAACAAACTTACATTTTTGTCGAGTGTGTTGGGGCAACTGGGTGTGATTATTAAAGTTTTGTAGTTTACTAGAAGAAAAGGTAATTGGTTTTTAGTTTTGCATTTAATACAAATTAGTTTTGATTTGTTTGTGTGGGAGATTTTTGTTTTGTTTGTTGTTGGTTAGGCTGCAGCAATTTAAATCCACAACTCCATGATGAGTGACCAAGTTCAGGCTTAGGGATTAACACCTCGTTTCTGGAATTTTCTTTAACAAAAAACTTGTGGTACTGGGATCTGCTGCTCACTCGGTTCTTGCCAACAATAGAATAGTATAGAATTAACTTTTATTGTCATTGCACTGTCACAAGTACAAGCAACGAAATGTAGTTTGCATCTATCCAGAAGTGCTATACAGGGTATATTTACAGATGTGCAAAGGTTGCTATAAAAATAAAATGTTCAGTATAAAAACAATATAATAAAATAAAATAAAATATGGGCGCTATGTACACATATACAGATTATGCAGATTAAACAGAATGTTAGGAATGTATTGTATATGTATTAGTAGATTTACAATGTAAGATTGTTAAT
>NW_013952623.1:70435-71904 GCF_001266775.1 Austrofundulus limnaeus
AGCAGCCTCGCACCGATGACCTATCCACGTCATCATTTACCCAGAATGCTTTGTGTGTAAATAAAACGCCCCGTCCGTGTAATATATTTTTAAACTTTGCGTTTAAAAATGATAACTGAACAGCCTACAGCAGGGGTGTCAAACTCATTTTCACCGAGGGCCACATGAGCGTTATGGTGGCCCTCAAAGGGCCTCTTGTAATAAACTTTGATGTTTCATATTTAATTTTGACTAAACAGAGATTTAACATGCCCTCTTTTAAACACTGATAAGAACTAAGTGTACGACTGACTAAATCTGAAATAAATACAGAAATATTATTAAAAGTACAACAAAAAAATGTTTTACTCACTGAGTTTCTAGCGAGTAGCTGCATTATGGCAGATTTAGTTTATGTTTGATGGTGACTTTAAAGCAGTTTCTTTTCAGACGTTAGTACTGTGCTATCCAACTAAACTGCTCAGTTACTTCAAGCCAACAGCTTCAGCTTAATATGCAGAACACGTGTAAAGCAATGTCTCCCTTGTAAAAAAAATACATGATTTCAATAAGACTAATTTGGCTAAAAAAGAAAATCAGTTTGTTCTCACTGAAATATGGTTGCATCTAAAATTAGCAATTCACAACTATTTCATACAACCAATAGTGATCATGAGAGAGGGTTTGTCAATAACTAAACTAACCTGTTTTAGAACAGGACATAAAATAATAAAATTAAACTGTTACAAATAAATCTAATTATGATCGTCTCTCATTTTTTTAGGATGAACCAGAGCTTGGAGAYGCTGCAGTGACCCTTGTTACCATCACCGGTGACCACGACACAACCAGTTCACCACCTGCCTGAGGAAGCTCATGTGGTCACTGAAAGACGCAGCTGTCCCAGGTGTGCTGAAGCCTTCCTGGTGATGTTTGGACTTATGAACTACACCTCAGGTATCCCAAAGCACTCGCCAACACTTTGAATTTATTTTACTTGGTGAAGAAGAAACTGTTGCCCAGGTTACAAACTCTCAAGAATGACCTGAAGATACATTTGCACAAACTCATAGATGAAAGGGTTTTATTGACAGGTTTTTATTTGTTCGTTTCTAAATTATTCCTTGAAGGGATCTACGATTACTTGTAACGTTAGACTTTATTTGATTTGAAACACTTATTTTAACTGTGAAACAAAGACTGTAAAATTAGGCTGTTTAGTTTTTTTAAATGTTAAAAAATATATTGTCACATGAACAGCACCGTTTAATTAATGCCGCTAAGCATACCTGGTAAATGATGACTTTCACTGGGTTTTCTTGCGCTCTCGCACTCTTGTGAAAGCTTAACAGGCTAAGCTGAGGTTCTTCTTCCATGAAGCAGCTCTGTTGTCCTCCATCCACATTTACAGTTGGATGCTGAGTCGTTTCTATATTTTCCTTTTTGTCAACTCTCTCTGGTTTCATTTAAAAGAGCTGATCATCAGATAT
>NW_013952623.1:74903-82715 GCF_001266775.1 Austrofundulus limnaeus
TATCTTATCTTATCTTATCTTATCTTATCTTATCTTATCTTATCTTATCTTATCTTATCTTATCTTATCTTATCTTATCTTATCAATGGTGGAAAGTGGCAGCAACTTGTTTCTAGACAAGGTTGAACTTCTGTTGTGTGGAGCTGGTTTGGCTTCATAAAGTCTGACCCTGAGCAGATATTTGCAAGTTGTGCAACAGCAAAGTGAAGTTGACATACACATTACAAACTTGTTTAATCACTTGAAATACTGCCATAAACCATAAGATGCTGACTGAGGCCCCAACATTGGCTACAAACTCTTCCAGAGGATGGTGGAAACAAACCTACTCAGCCGAGAAACCACAATCTACTCAGTCAATCTGTTCTTTACCGTCAGTAAATGATGTGCTGGGAAGAGCGGGCCGTGATTTTTAAAATAAAGGTTATTTTAATTGATGATCTGTAAGTATAATTTAAGAACACAGAGTAACTGATTTAAGAGTCAAAAACATTCAAGTCCAATTGTCATCTATTCATCAACACAATATTTGTTATTGGCTAGGTGCCTTAAAAAATGGAATACATTTTTTTCCCAATATTGCTCGACCTCATTTAAGTTATTTAGGCCAGGGGATCCCAAAGTGGGGGCCGCCAGGGGGGCCTCAGAAGGCTGTATGGTTTTCTATTTCTTTTAACTTCTTTTAACTTAAGATGTGTCATTTGAACCTGGACATGTTTGGTATCAAAATAAACTAAGAATCTTGGCTAAAATCTCATGGAAACTATTTTTACATTCACTAAACACTGTTCAAACGTCAAGCAGTTGAATCAGAAAGTAAACAAACTGTACAACGTGTCGTCATTGCAAATCTGTAAATACATTTAAGCAAATCTATAAAGGAAAGATTTTTGACATTGTTTTTAACGCAAGTCCAAATAGATACCAGAATAGGTTATAAAGTGTGTTGAAAGTTTTTTTTTAACTTGAGTTTGAGTGAATATGATCCAACTGAAGTTAAATATAATTTCTCATTATTTTCTATAATTTATATGGTGAGAAATGTTTCAGTATTTTTTTTTTTAAGGATGGCCTCCCTTCTCCCCTTATAGCCATCCCCTCCACACCATTATGTTTTTTTTTTGTTTTTTTTTTTTTTTTTTTTTTTTTTTTTTTTTTTTTTTTTTTTTTTTTTTTTTTTTGTGAAGAGAAAATAGAGAGAGAGAAAAACAGAGAGAGAAGTAATTAGAAAGATAGAAAGACTGAAATAGCGATTAGGATTATATTAAATATACAYCAACAAAACACAGGACCACACACCCAACATCTGTCCGCTCACCTGAAAAATAAATGGATAAATACATGGAAGGCATATAAAAAATATACACATACCCATACATATATAAAGATATACATACATACATGTTACAGAAATGTTTCAGTATTTTTTCAAAATAACGAACATCATTTCAGGCAGGTAAGAAAAAATAAATAATTTTGCAATTAAAATCTTAAGATTTCTTAACATTTATTAATGGTACCAACATGGTATGTTCTGTGCAAAATGATAAAACACTAAATTATTTCTTAACTAAAACTTCTGTAACTTTGCTCCAGTTAATTTTAGCAGCATGTATCTTTGCACAAGTGATGTACACAAGTGGATTTATGGTTTCCAGGAGTTTGTACCTGATTCATTATGGTTTTAAATGGGTCATACATTATCTAATGCAAAAAATATTTATTCGAGAGTGAAAAAAAGTAATGTTCCATCCAAATCTCTAAAACCACAGCAGCTGTTTTAATACTTACACTTCTGATGAAATCACCCAAAAGTTAGCTTTATTTTGATACCAAGATTATTTAAGTAGAGTTTCATTTTTCTGATCTGTCAAGTGTTAGATTTCAAATAAAGGAATATTTTTAAAGTGCCCACTTTTAGCCATCTACTCTACATCCCAACCTGGCTCCAGTATCTCTCACATTTTAAGACAGATGTACAAAGATACAGTATGTAACATAACCACTTGTGAAGCACTTAAAAATCTGAATCTCATAGCTATAACTTATTTTGACACTGAAATGCTGGGGACATTCTTATAATAGAGCCTAAATGAAAACAGAAAAGGAAATTAAATCACATTTATTTATTTATAAATTTGCTGTCCCATTTTTAGAGATATTTACACGATGTCTTTATTTTTTGGCAAGAATGTCTTTGATTCTGCTTCAACCATCCATCTCTCTATTTTCCTGTTGTTCCGGATTTGTTCCTGCTTTCAGCAATAGACTTGCAAGAACCACACAGGCAACTACAGGTGGCAGTTCTCCCGAGGTTAATAGTGACAGAGTTTGTTCAGTCTGAAGCATAGCATAGCAATGGACAAGTTTGTGACAAAAAAAGAGGCCAAATGAACTGACCAGCAGCCCTGCTGGAGGACACTGCTGATAAGTAGAAGTAAAATCAAGTAAAATCAGGAAGTTTGAGGCAGCATATACATTACGTATAGCTTCAGTAGTGAATAAAAGTGAGAAAAATCATTCTAAAAATTTGATATATTTTTACATTTATTGATGTATTTTATCGTCAACTTGCAAAGGGGTCCTCGGCCAGAAGCTAAAGTTGTTTGGGGGGCCTTGGCATGGAAAAGTTTGGGAACCCCTGATTTAGGCCAATGGCTTTCCAATATACAGATACATAGATGTGTAAAGCTGGTTCTATAATGTCACCTCATACTGACAAAGATGGTCAACTCTCTAGTTTGAGTCAGAAAGTGTATTGCTCATGGTTTAAAATCCCTATTCTATATGGCTGAAGTGGTCATTCTAGTGTTATTTCCACTGCAAGTACTGGTACTTAGGCAGTCAACAACGGACTGCCTCCATAACATATCTGAACCTGCTGTTGACACTTATTGCCTGCATTCACAGACAATAGCTCTTTAAGCTATCGCTTGGTGTTTCAGACCCTGATGGACACGGAAAGCTGTCGACAGATATTTGACCTTCAGTAAAGGTCGCATAACTTTTATATTTTTGTGAATGTGCAAGCATGGTTAGCCAGTTAACCCTAACCAGTTGGAATACTATCCTTGTAATTAAAACAGAAACATGTTGAGAAGAAAAACATTATTCTGAAAATGTATGTGTGTCTATAATTAATTTGTTAAATTTATATCTGCATTATATAGAAATCACTTTACACTGCTTGTTCCATTTAATCCATGTCTGCTGCTTTTGGGAGCAATGATGCATTGGCAATCCAAAAGGCTGGTTTCTTTTGTGCTGAGATTGGATTTCAGTTTGAAAAGCTGAAGAGGATTGACAAAGCCTAAAGCAATAATTATAGGCTGTCAGTCAACCTAGTTTAAAGGGATCCACGATTAGTTCTAACATTAAACTTTGTTTGATAAATATTTATTTTAACTGTAAAATAAAGACTGTAAAAATACTGTAGGCTGTTTAGTTTTTAAAATTTTTTAAAATATATTTTAACACGGCTGGAGCCATTTTATTTACATGCAAAGCATTCTGGGTAAATAATGTCATCAACTAGGTCATCGGTGCGAGGCTGCTAGCGAGCTATATCCACCCTGAAGATTAATCTTGGACAATATCTGATGATCGACTCTTTTAAATGAAACCAGAGAGCGTTGACAGAGAGGAGAAGGTAGAAATGACTCAGYCTGKAACTGAAAATATRGATGGAGGACAACAGAGCTGCTTCATGGAAGAAGAACCTCAGCTTRGCCTGTTAGCCTTTGCTCTAGCGCCAACACTATATTGCCATATATGTTTTAGCTCGGCGCTAGTGCGACAAACAAGCTAAACTGAGGTCCTCCATCCATATTTTCAGTTGCAGCCTGAGTCATTTTTGTGTTCCCCTCTCTGTCATGTGAATGGAGGACCTCAGTGATGAGAGGAGAATGTGTAGCACTGAGCTAATACATATATATGGTGATAGCATCGGGGCTAACGCTAAAGCTAACAGGCTAAGCTGAGGTTCTTCTTCCATGAAGCAGCTCTGTTGTCCTCCATCTATATTTTCAGTTCCAGGCTGTCATTTCTACCTTCTCCTCTCTGTCAACGCTCTCTGGTTTCATTTAAAAGAGTCGATCATCAGATATTGTCCAAGATTAACCTTCAGGGTGGATATAGCTCGCTAGCAGCCTCGTGCCGATGACCTAGTTGATGTCATCATTTACCCAGAATGCTTTGCGTGTAAATAAAATGGCCCCGTCCGTGTAATATATTTTTAAACTTTTAGTTTAAAAATTATAAAAACTAAACATCCTACAGTATTTTTACTGTCTTTATTTTACAGCTAAAACATATGTTTGTCATATAAAGTTTAATGTTACAACTAATCTGGGATCCCTTTAAAATCTAAGAAACCTCCCCACTTTAACACCTGCTACACAACTATAACTTCGTCATTTTGAAAATCAAAGTCTAGGGCACTTCATCATCAGATACGCTTATTTTTTATCAGAACAAAGGGAATACATAAAGCACTCTAGTAACACACAAAAACCACCACGTGTTGCTTCTACATTAGTGCTTATCCATCTAGAACGGAACAAACACATTATTCATGTTGCAAACAAATTTCTGAGAATTCTTCAGTGAATAAAAACATTTTTCAAAGCAAGAATAAAAAAAACTACACACACGACAAATGTTTGGTTGGAATAAAAGAATGGTGTGGAGTATGTGATGGGAATAAAAACTATTCTCATGCTGTCCGTTAGATGGAGCCAAAGACCTATTCTTGGTGAATCTTAGGTTTGAGGATTAAAACAAATAAGAGTTAAAATACAAAAGAAGACATGATGATTGAAAGGGATTAGATCTATATGAGTTTGACCTTTAATCTCACTAAAGGGAGGAAGGTATTTGCAACGTGTAAAGATTCGTTCAAGACATAAACACTTATTGTGTTAGATTTGCATTCCAAAGCAGCCAACAAACAAAACAGATCTTTTCAATATTATAAGCCCAATTGTATTCCCCCTTCATCATCACATCCTTGTAAAACAGTAATATTCCATGGCATTTCTCACTGCAGTTTTATTGAAAGAGAATGAACAATGTTGGGAAAACTCTGGAAGTATATGGGACCCAGTAGGAAGTCCTAGAAAATTGAAAAACCGTGTTCAGGCACACATATGCACTTGGGCCAGAACACCCATCCCCTAAAGCTGTAAAGGAAAACAGTGACTGCACACTGAGAATATAAGAGGAGGGGTTAATGAAATTGTACAGTAAGATAGGGACACATGGGTGGGGAGTTGAGGAGGGGGGGATCAAACATTTTTTTTGTCAGGTGACCCCTGACATTTTAGCTCCTCCCCTTCTACATGTAACCTGCAGGCCTGCTGTGAGAAACAACAAGAGATTCTGGGAAAGACAGGAGGAGGGCTTTTTTTTTCCCCCATTATAAACAACATCTGTGAAGAAACGTGCGAGACACGGAGGATTCCATGAGTTTATCTGCTATTTATTTTTATTATTTTTCTTTTCTCCTGAAAGTAAATCTAACCCTGGTTTGTTGCCCTCCCACTGAATTCCACACTGGTAATAAAAACACTTTTAATTTAATGAACTTTTTTTTAAATTTATTATTTTTTAAGTATCTTGATTGGACTTGTTTTTGGGAAAATTCTGAGATGCTGTATTATCTGGGGTGTAACAGGACTGGTAAATCAAATAATAGCTCAGTGAAATAGAGGAATCAAAAAAATTTAATGTGCGAAAACAACCTCTTCAAGTTTTTTTTTTCTAGTATGTGTAAGTTTGTAAGGCCTGTTTATACAACCTTTATTAACCCACTGCTTCTAATAGGGCCCAAAGCCTGGGCCCCACAAGTTTAAATGCCCTTTTTTAGGTTGGGGGTTACGTTAAGGACTAAGGCATGAATTGAGTTTAGTGTAGGTTTCTGGTTAGGTATGTACTCGGAGTGGTTAGGTTTAGGCTAAGGGGTCAGGGTTAAGCTGGAAAAATGAATGAAAAATGAATGGAAGTCAACGCAAAGCCCTTGTGAAGATGGAAAGATTTGTGTGCGTTATAACATTTGTACATTTTTTTAATACCTACAAAAGCTGATCCTTTCTTGGCATACATTTCGTAACTCAAGGATCATCTTCAACATTAAAACCACATGCCTAATATTGCTTAAATCTCCCTTAAGCTGCCAAGACATCACTGACCCCTTCAGGTGCAAACTCTAAGACCTCCAAAAGTCTTATGTCCTATCAGATACAAAGAGTTTAGCAGCAAATCCCTTTGAATCTTTGAAATTGTAAACATGCAGGCTTTTTTCCCCCTAGTAGATCCATAGATACCCATTTCAACTAGCGTCTGTGGGTTTAGAGACCAAGTCAACAGTTTGAACTCTGTCCTGTTTACAAAACTATTTATTAGCTTTGCTCAACCTGAATTGGGTTACAAGGGGTTTCTGTTGGCATGAAGGAATGCTGGTGGGTCAGTACCCACATGTATGTTAGTACCCAGATCTTTCCAACAGGCAACCAGTAAAGGCAGCTGAATGGTCCATCTCAATCTGCAAAATCTGCTCTCAGTGATACGGTTGCATTACAAAAAGGTTGTAGTTTTGTTCTAAGTCTCTTGTTACCTGCCTCCTCTTGGTACAAGATCCAGGCCAAACTTTTCAGCCCCCTCAACATTCAAAAATCTGATTGATCAGATTTGATTGATCAGAAGCCAGTTGTTGTACTCACAAGCAGACAGTTATAAAGATAGTCAAATGGCCAAAAACTCATGGATGGAAAGAGCACAAACATCTACCGAAAAGTGTTGTGCCGTAACAGATTTGTAGCCAACGTAATGGGGGATATGGGAGTGGAGACTCCAGTAGGAAGAAACCCATGTTATGATGTATACAGCAGTGGGTGGGGTTTCCCAGAAGCTCTGCACCATGGCTGTCGTTGGACTATGGAAGGTGTGGGTGAAAACAAACTTTCCGCCATCACATGACCATGCGTGAACTGTTTGGCTGCTAATCGACCATGCTGGGCCCTTAACAGTTTTTTTTTTTTGCTTTCTTACAGAACGACTGTACATCCCATTGCCATCTTTTCTTCAGGTATCTTTGACTATTTTATGTTTCAGATCTGAAACCTAAAGACTTAATGAAGATGTTTCTAGCATTAGACAGTCTTGACAAACTGTAGTCAAATATTATTATGTACTGAAGACTGTGTGTGTGTTTTGACTTTCAACTGACTGAATGAATCCTACATATTAACAAGTGCCACTATAAAAAGATGAGTGCTTTTTGCCTTCTCGTTTATCTCCTAGATGAGTCTAGTATCTCAGAAACCCATATTTTATTTACAATAGAACATAGGAGACACACCAATGTTTAATTGTAAGCTAAGAAATTGTACTATTTTAAAAAACGTCATTTTCGATTTTATGGCAGCGACACTGGCAGCCCTTGTTCCCACTTAAACAAGATAGAACTCGACGCTAACAGTCGCTGATGCCCCGTCGCCATTCAGTAGAGACCAAATGTTAGCAGTTTTGTTGGAATCATCACAGGTCTTCATTATTTAAATCAGAGATTCTTAACCTATGGGCCGCGGCCCGATTGTGGGCCTCTGTCTGAAATATAATCATAAAACAAAATTTTGAAGCACTATTTTGAACAGTAGCTACAAAAAAACTGATTTTGAGGAAAACGCCTTAAATTTTTAAGATTTTCCCTGTGAGCTAGCAAAGTGTTGTTTTTTTTTAAGCTGGGAAATCTCAATATTCAAAAAAATTTGAGGTTTCTTCTTTAAAAAGACATCAAAAATTCCTCATAAAAAT
>NW_013952623.1:85150-86317 GCF_001266775.1 Austrofundulus limnaeus
GCTTAACCTGTTAGTTTTAGCGTTAGCCTCGATGCTATCACCATATATATGTATTAGCTCAGCGCTACACATTCTCCTCTCATCACTCAGGTCCTCCATCCACATGACAGAGAGGGGAATGCAAAAATGACTCAGCTTGCAACTGAAAATATGGATGGAGGACCTCAGTTTAGCTTGTTTGTCGTGCTAGCACTGAGCTAACGGGGATCCTTTTAAAGAGAAATGTGCCTCAAAATAGGTTAATCTGTAACAGGTCAATAAGAGGGCTGGGTATAAATGAGCATTTTCAGAGAGGCTGAATCTTTAAGAAGTAAAAATGGACAAGAGTTTACCTGGCTGTGAAAAGTACTTTAAAATAGGTGGGAAAATTTCAAAATAATGTTCCTCAACAAAAAATGAATAGGACAAATCAAAACATAAACTATTACTTTCGTAAACCACAGACACTAAGTTGGTCATATGAAAGGAGAGGCCGTTATCAGTGCTTAGTTTCAAAGCCTGCATCTCTGATGGTATAAGGATGCATATGTTCCGCTGATATGGGTAGCTCAAAGGCTTCATTAATACAGAGAAGATGTTTATACATGTTTTAGAACAACTTATACTTGTTTTTTCTTCTTGCATTTCTTAATTTAAACATTTGTCAAGTTTCCATTTTGAATAAGATACAGATTTATGAGATTGGTAAATCATGGCATTCTGTTTTTATTTCCATTTTGCACAATGGCCCCACTTTTGTCAGACTTTGGTTATAAATTTCAGCTACAGCTTTAAATGTAATGCACTTTCCAAAAGTCCTGAGTCACCACTCTTACTGTTTGCTTATAAGGAGCCAGACTTTGTCAGACTCTCTGGAGGTTCTTCGGGCCTCAGTAAATAAGTATTTAAAGGTCTAAGTCTGGGTTGTTGTTTTTTTTTTTTCATCTTTTTCTGTGACTTCCCACCAACCAGCTCTTCTACTTGTATATTATGCCAGGTATTTTAGCCCCACGATTTTGACTTTAGTTTTGTTGTAAAACACAATTAGTTCTAACATAAGTAGTTTTACGTATAACTTTAAACTGAAGCCTTATTCATTTACAGTGGTTTGCAAAAGTATTCATACCCCTTGAACTTTTCCATATTTTGTCACATTACAACCACAAACATAAATATATTTCACTGGAA
>NW_013952623.1:87747-98942 GCF_001266775.1 Austrofundulus limnaeus
AGTGAAATATATTTATGTTTGTGGTTGTAATGTGACAAAATATGGAAAAGTTCAAGGGGTATGAATACTTTTGCAAACCACTGTATATTGTTGTTTACATTTAATTAAAGGTTGCTCTTGAGGCTTTATCAACAAGAAGCAGGGTTTTCTTCTCACTGCTACACCAGCGATTGTTCTGAACCTCCTCGCAGATTGTTGTTGTGTTGGGTTGAAATCCAGACCTGTATTTTGTGTTCGTCTTCACGGAGCTGATCCTGGATTTGGCCTTTAAGTCTGCCCTATATTGTATTTTTCTTAATAATGTGAGCCCAGTCAGATGCTGCATTGAATAAATATTGCATCACTTTTCACCGTCACAATCAGCTGTGTAGAAGTGTGGGACAAAAAAGGCTCCCTGGTGAGACATTACACACACATTTACAGCTAATAGTGGGCAGAATTGTGCTGTAGTGGAGATTTTTATGTCTGTAAGGAGCTGTAGGGAGCATCCATTTTCCAAGTATTAGTATATAACAGTATTTGTTGACTTTATATGCTTAAGTTCTAAACATCTAGAGTACCCTGACGTTTTAAGTGTAATTCACTTGCTTTGAAAAAAGCAATTTTTTATTTTTAAAAGTATTACATTAATGGCATTGTTGTGAATTATTTTAGACATTATAAATTTGTTAAATCTTAATATGTTGTATAAAAAGAAAATAAGAGCTCAACAAGTAACTGTGTTACTTTTGATTGTTATGAAAATGCTCTATATAAAAAAATTAATCGAAACGCCTTGAAATTGACCTCTTTCTCTGATATAGAACCTCCTACTCTTTCGGACACTGCCAATTCAGCACGTCTTTGCAGTAATGCTTCAGGGGAGGGGTGCGCTGTGGGTTCAGGAGCTCGGCTGCAGACTGAGCTCCAGGGAGGAGCTTTGTATAAATAGGAGGTGCTTTGTGTGAGCAAGCATTGCATGTCTACAACAGATGCAATGATTTCTCAAACATGCATGAATGTATTGATCTATATGACTGGATTGGACATTGCCTATAGCCGCTATAGCTAGCGACTATAATAATGGCGCCTTCATAGGAGCCATTGCTATGCATTGAGTCATGTTATCAAGACGGTAGAGTTTCAATGTGGGATGCGCGTCAATCTGTCACAAAAATATTCATAGCACCCTCATTTCTTATCCGATTTTTGTAAAGCATGGCTTAAATTAAAGCTGAGAAAATTGTCGATGTTGTGATATGTAAAAAAACATGTATTTTCTCAAGAGATAAATCTCTAAGCAGTCTGGGAACTTTTTATTATAGGTTTTTGCTAACGTATTTACAGTAGAAGCCCATTTCCATCACATAAAACTAAGAGTCATGTGTGTCATATACTGTATATAAATATATAAAATTCTAATTTTGCATTTGATTCCTGGTTCTTCATTCACGCAGAATGACTAAAGACAAATTCCTTCAGCTGGTCTTAAGATAAACGTGGTCGGCCCCTCCACCACTTGGCTTATGAAATGTACGGTGGAGGAAAAAAAGGTTACAGAGTTTTTTACTCTGATATACTGTATAATCACAAACTACAGGATATACCATATACTGACTGGACAGAACATCAGTACCAGTAATATCTACACAGTTCAGCCTAGTAGTAGTAAAGGTAATTTTACTGTTGTCCATTATATTTACCTCTCACAATGTTATCCTAACATAATAACAATATTAATAAAAAATATAATTATTCGTTGGAACAGAAAATTTGTCTTTATGTGACAGAAAGGGGCTTCTACTGTAAATACGTTAGCAAAAACCTATAATGAAAAGTTCCCAGACTGTTTATAGATTTATCTCTTGAGCAAATACATATTTTTTACATATCACAAAACATCGGCAATTTTCTCAGCTTTAATTTAAGCCACATTTTATGGAAATTGGATAAGAATTGAGGGTGCTATGAATATTTTTGTGACAGATTGACGCACATCCCACATTGAAACTCTACCGTTTTGTTGACATGATGCAATGGCTCCTATGACGGCTCACAAAAAGTCACGTGATGTCCAATCCAGTAATATAGATCAATGCATTAATGAGTCAAACCAACAATAGGGTATGTTTTTGATGAGGGAATGACGTAATAACATAGAAGCATGTCACAAATCTTTTGTTTAAACAAACAGCCGCTGTGTAAAAACTATAAGGTTTATTGTATTAATTCTTGAACCGTGAGTGAGAGAAGAAATTTGTTCTTACCCACGGAAACTTTCAAATATTTACAGCACTTATTGTCAGAGATATGACAAGGTGAAAACAGTCCTCGTTTTGCTTAATGTATGACTATAAAAAGATGTAAAGAGATCCTTTTTTTTTTAGGTGGATAACAAATGAATAGCAGTGCATTCCTCTGCTCTCTTTTTCATTTTAAATGGCAGGCCTTAATTAAGGATAGCTGTTTGCCAACTGTTTTATGATGAAGAGTTATTTGTAGAAGTCTGATGAGATGAGAGCGGTTTACAGCAGGCTGACATTTGCACTCAACCAGAGTCGCATAATGTACAAAAAGGGCTTTAGCGGCAGATGTGCACATAAATTGCACAGCATCACACGGCCTGGGATGTTATGCCAGATGTGAGGCGATCTGTAGATGCTTAGTTGCCACTGGCTACCATCTGCTATACATTGTCCAGTTTTTTTCCCACTTCCTTTGTCTTAATTTGTCCTCCGAACATTCAAGGTTTTGATGGTTTTGACAAGAACCTCTAGTCAATAAGGATATTACAAGACTGTATGACTGGACCTCCATCACATGTCAGCCGTGTATCTCTGTTTACAAACTCACTCACAGTTGCTTATTGTGAATGTGGTTAGTTGGCCTTAATTAACCCAGTGTCTTTAATTGGTAGCTGATTTAATAAGTGTGTGTTGAGAAGGGAAAGCAGGACAGCCAGCCTGAGGGAGATGTGGAGTGATGTGTTTTATGTTGAACCAACTGCAGCATTTTCCAGAACAGAAAGATGTTTGAAGTGTGAAGTCTCTGCTGAGACAAATCAGATTTCATTTTTACAGATGGATTTTTGTTGACTAACCTTTTGGTGAACAGAACAAGGTCCCAAAATGAACTTTGTAGGCTTTTAGCTAGGACTTTAGAAGAGGGTGTCGATACCCTAAGGGTCGGGTCACCCAGATTTAACTAGTCATTTCACTGCCTGCCTATTTCCCCTATTGTGTGTTCACAAAAACTACTGACCCGTTAAGCCTAAGCATAAGGAAAGGAGATAGTACTTCTGAAACCTTGCAAGCTTGCAGAGCTAAAGCTGTCAAATTGCTACCCACCACCTCTATCCAAGCCTGGCCCAATTTATTAGTTTTATCTTTGACATCTTTAGTGTCTTCCCCTGGCTTCATAAACTTGAAATCCACACCCCACAGTCCCAGTGTGGGAAGTAGCTATGTTTACATGTGCAAAACTCTTTGATCGGATTGAAATGTGTTCAAATTAGATAATCGGAATGTATCGTTTACATGCGCACAATCCGATCATGATGAGTGTTTACATGCACCAGGCTTTTATTCTGAATAGACGCACCGACATGCGCTGTTGCTAACTTTCCCTTAAACAGAAAAGTTTTACTTCCGTCATGAACAAAAACAAACAGCTTCTGAGCTCAGAATGGACCTGCGATAGGTTTTAATAAGACGTTACTGCACTCCCTGGTTGAGCTGCAGGGGACGGGCAGACATTTTTTTTTTTTGCGAAGAGGTGCAGGCTGTGTGTCTTCCTTCTTTACTGAACGAGAAAATGGCAGGAACAGTTCTGTGCTGCTGGAAACCGATGAAAGTCAGCAGACATGTGCAGTCAGGTCAGTTTTCTACAATCAGAATAAAATGATCAGATTAAGTGTTTACATGCACGTCGTTCGGATTATCAATCAGCAAAAACCACCTCTCTCATTCCGATTACAAATTCATTCGGATCGAGCTGAATCAGGTCAGAATAATCCGAATAGGGTGTTTACATGACGCATTTTTATTCCTAATGGCCGTTTAATCAGATTACTTAAACATAGCTACTGGCATTCAGTGGCACTTGAAATGACTGCTGGATCTGAGTCAAAAATTTGCCAAGACCTGTGCCAAATCTAATTCTGATTGGCTATTATGCCTATCTATTGTGGTTAAAAGTGGAAACTCTTCCTCTGTTAGATCCAGAGCAGGGTTACCCCCCCTGGTGGGCCACATACTTTACTTGCCCCACTCCCTCCGTCAGGATAAGCAAGTTTTCTGGGGGAAGTCCTGCACGGAAATGTTTGTTAAATCTCTGGGCAATTAATTTTTTTCGCAGGTAAGCCGTAGATCTGTCACAGCACGTTGACTACACAGAAATGTGACATTGGAAAACAGAAGAAGGCATCAAAACAACTTCCCCATGCTCCTTTGGCTAAAAGCATGGTGGCCAGGCTATGGACCTTTTTAACACTGTAACCCGACCACCGATAAGCCATAAAAGGTAGAGATGGAGAGAAAAAAATAGAGATTCTTAATGAGAATATGGAAGTTAGCCATTAACATTTGTCAAAACCCCAACCTGTTGAGTAACAGGCCATAACTTCAAACAAAAAATAACTGGAGAGAAGCAGAAACTAATGAAGAAAGTGGTACAGAAGGATTAAAAATCACTGTACTGAAATAGATGCTCTGCTCACAAATGATAGACAGTGAGACAGATATAGAAGAGTTATTTAAAGATCTCCTCCTGATGCTAGGGCCACTGTAACCATGGTTACTAGTTTGTGAGTCTGTGCCTGCACATGTCCTCCACGTGAACTCTTCACAGTTACTTTCTCGTTTGAAAGGGATGCTGATTGCAGTAAAACTGCATTTCATGCCTCGTAAATTCACTCAATGAAACATTGCAGACTTTCCCCTTTTTCTCCTTTTTGCTCAATCTTGCCTTTCTGGCTTGTTTAGTCTTCTACAGCAAACAAGCCTGTTAAAAATTCCAACAGCACTTTCTATGTGCTCGCTAATCAACAATTAACCTCTTTAAAGCCATATTTTTTTAAAGACACCTACTCACCTACTAATGAGGATTTTCTTTTGTTATTTCATTGACCACATTGGACTTTCTAATCCTTTCTATCAACAGTCAACATTTTACTCCACTTATATTTGCAGTTTATTATTTTTTCCAATTATTTTTAGCTTACGGGAGTAGGGCTGCCACGATTAGTCGACTAGTCACGATTATTGTCGACTATTAAAATCCTCGACTAATTTAATAGTTGATGCGTGTTTTTTTAACTTTCTTTTATGACTAACTAACTTTAACTTTCACTGCCACGTCTACCTTTCTGACACACATGCACCATAGTGGTAATTAGGGCTGCCACAAACGATTATTTTTATAGTCAACTATTAGTCGATTATAAAAAAGTACAAAGTTAGAAAAAAGGATGCACCAACTATTAAATTAGTTGTTGACAATTTTAATAGTTGACATAATCGTGACTAGTCGACTAATCGTGGTGTAGGGTTCATAAAAGAAAACGAAAAAACAACTTTTTATGCAGATACATTTGGGCTGCACAATATCTCAAATATATTGTCAATGCAGTATCAGTGTGCGGATTATTCATATCACCAAGGACCGCTTGGAGTGCAATTGAAGTTGTATTTTTTATGCTAATGCAATATTTAGCCTGTTGGACAGAGTCTCACAGCAGCCACAGCTCACACTAGACACAAAAGACTTTGCCACAAATGCTAAGGTTCACAGAGTAGGAAGTACAGATTAGAAATGGAGGAAAGAAAGGAAAAAAAAACATTGTCATCGAAAGATTTTCTAATTTCCTGTAGCCCTAAAAGAGATATATAGCACTTGAACTTAAAAATGTAATTTTTATTATGACCCCCACTATACGTGAAGCTGTTTACAGTATTTATTTATTTATTTATTTATTTATTTATTTTTCAGAGGTTTGTGGTGAACCGTAGCGCAGAAACAGCTGCACCTAGCAGCATGAAATTTGATAGGAATACAGATGTAGCTGACCTATGTTGTGCAAGCAGTTTTGCGATAGACCCCATATTTTAAGTGGGGGTACCAATTGAAAAGCTGGTATCTGGACATACAAAAATGCTTATAGCTCAAAATGTATTCAACATAAAACTTCAGATTTTTTTTTTGTTGTTTAGCTTTGATGAAAGGCTATCATTTCATGACATGTGTTTCTATGCAACTGTCACCCAGCAGTAGCATAGGCAAAAGAATCAAAACTTATGAATGAAAATTGTTATTTCAAGCCTGTACACCATAAACACGATCAGATCTTGATGTGATTTGGTGCACCGATTGTTCTATCTGACCTACACTGACTAAGAAGAGTCCGGCAGCCCTGTATGCATGTTCATTAACTCCACCCAAAATGACTACACAAAACAGTCTCTGTGGATCATTTCTATATTTGTAAAGCATCCACAGTACAATTTCCTGGAGAGATTAGTACGTATATGATATCATGCATGTGAATGTGGTTTGTTTCATTATCACTCAGCTCAAATAGACTGCAGAGAACAGATCACGTTTTATTTGTTTTCCAACAACAAAATATTTTATTTGTAATTGATTGATTGATTGATTGATTGATTGATGCCTTTATTGTCATTGTACAGAGCACAATGAAATTACATTTAAGAACATCCATTCAAGAAGACACACATGACAAAAACATGGGGGAACAGGTGATCAGGTCATGCGGCAACCAGCAGGGGTCGTGCTACCTTTAAAGAGAAAAACAAAAAAACCACAGAAGGTTAGATGAGGAAAATAAAAAACATCATATTACATCAACGAAATACGATAAACTATGGTGTAGTAACCATTTGAAAGTCACTTCTCATACAAATACCAGAACATCTTAATCAGCTACGCATGTGTGTTTTGGTGCGTGGGTGCTTTACTTATGTGCGGGGGTCATATAGGCTACCACTGTGGTATCTAGTTTATACTATATCATTCTTCTTGATAATTTTACCTGATTTATTTTCATAATGGAAAAACTTCTGTTATGTACACAGAATATGGAAAAGTCCTTCTTATCCCAAACAAATTAAATATTTTTTGTGATTATTTTTTATTTGATATTCTCACTAGATTGAGTTTTCTGATTCACAATGACATTCGTTCACACTAAGTTAGAAGTAATGTGTTTGTGTTTTTAATTATTCTGTTATTGCCTGTGTTTGTGTATGAATGGAATTTAATGAAACTCAGAAAGTAATCATTGGGTTGACGTCTACAACTAATTACCTTTAGTGTCAGTCTGACTCAAGATGGTTGCCACAGCAAAGCATATTTAGCAAACACTGAAGCAGGCAGCTATCCTCTATGAATGTTATGGATCTTGTTCTAAAATTTGGTGCGGTATTAGCAGAGTAGTATTCCCACTAACAGGGGTTAGACAATGAAACTGAAACACCTGTCATTTTAGGGTGGGAGGTTTCATGGCTAAATTGGACCAGCCTGGTGGCCAATCAGCATTAATTGCACATTGCACCAGTAAGAGCAGAGTGTGAAGCTTCAATTAGCAGGGTAAGAGCACAGTTTTGCTCAAAATATTGCAATGGACACAACATTATGGGTTCAAAAGAGGGCAAATTGTTGGTGCACGTCTTGCTGGTACATCTGTGACCAAGACAGCAAGTCTTTGTGATGTATCAAGAGCCACAGTATCCAGGGTAATGTCAGCACACCACCAAGAAGGACCAACCACATCCAACAGGATTAACTGTGGATGCAAGAGGAAGCTGTCTGAAAGGGATGTTACTATCTAAAACCAGGTGTTTCAGTTTCATTGTCTAACCCCGGTATATGTGAGTGCTAATTGATAGTGCAAGATCTTTGTTTAAAACCTTGCCAATAACATTTGGATCCAAATGGTTTATTAGTAAATTATCTCAAGACCTATTGAATTGATTCTAATGAAATTTTAAGGAAGCTGCCAATGGCTGTCTAACTGATTACTGTTGGATTCAGTCCAATTCAAGATGGCTTTATTTCCGTCTTCTACCACTTATCTGTGATCAGGTCATAGAGGCAACAGGTCCATTAGAGAAGCCCATACAATCTTCTCCCCAGTAACACTTGCCAGCTCCTCCTGGGGAATCCTAAAGCGTTATGGGCTCGACACATGGGGAGCGACGTCACACTCTCTCCATTCATTTCCTATGGAACTTGTGCAATGAGGCAACAATCGCTCGCCCTCTTCCAGCCAAGCGACCAGTGAAATTTCGTGCTCGTACACGTAAACATGCACACACAAGCTTGCGACGCGACATATGAAGGTTGAAAAATGTTAAACTTTTGTCGCTGTTGCATGGCGCTACAACCACTCAGTCAAGGTTTCATTGACTCACCAATGAGCAGAGAGTATGCTACACACTGCAGTTAGCTAACACTTTCAACATTATTTTAGCTCTGTCAAGCTTTCCAATTTTATATGACACTTCACAAAGTGATTACTAAAAAAAGGCAGAATTATGGGAATTTTTTGGCGCCTGGTTGAAGTTGTCTGGTAAGGTTTTCCTCATAAAATCCTATCTTGGCGTGCGTTTGTTTTACAATATATCGCAAGATTTATTTAGTACACGTCTGTAACGTACGCCATTCTTTTTTCCTCTCCTGACAACCACCAATAAACTGTACAAAAAGCTGTAGAAGAACCAATCAAATTTCGTGAAGACAAGCGACCTGAGAGGGCGATTCGGAAATCTCACTCTCGCATTCCATGTGTTGAGTTTCACCCTGGTTGCGATGACAGCCGTTAATCGATGTCATTTGTCACTCCCTGTGTGTTGAGCCTATTACAAGGCCAGAGAGGATATATAATCCCTCTAGTGTGTTCTAGATTTGTCCCATGGTCTCTTTTCACTAAAACATGCCTTGAAAACCTCCAACAGGAGGCATCTATAATGCATTCAGACACCTGAACTAGGGCTGGACAATTTGGCTGAAATATTGTCACGATTGAAGTGTTTCATATCAATAGATATTCCACAATTTCCTTTCAAGTTGTTGCACTCCATATCCTTTTATTTTAGCTGTTACTGCTACTTATCAAGCTGAAAACGAACCAGTAAATTGAGAGGCTTGTCTTTCAACTTAACTTTTTCTTCACAACAAACTGAGCAACACCCTCATTAATGAAAATGAAGTCCCGATTTGTTGCTCCATCTCCCGCTCTGGGCTCAAAACCATGATAAATAGAATGAAAACAGTTATACTGTTACTTGGACAAGTGAAGTTTTCATAGCTTTCATAGAGCAATATGTACAGCAAGATTAGGAGGGAGTTCAATTTTTCATGTACATATGAATGAGATAATAGTACAGCCATCATCTTCTGCCAGTTTACCAGATTATTACGTAACACCTTGCACGTGTGTGCTATGCTAAAGCCGAGGCAGCTCTGTGATTCATCGCACACATGGATAACTAAATGGCAGAAAGTCAGCAAAGGGAATGAAAATGTTATGTAACAGGAAAGCAGTGCACGTGTACTTCATTTAGTAAAAGAGGCGAAAGAAGAGAAAATCTCTAATTCACTGACAGGATTTTCATGTACAAGTGTGTATGATTATGAGTATTGGAGTGTTTGCGTAAGTGCATCCAACTCTGACCGGCAGAGTGCTCACAGTGAAATGTCAACATGTGAACCCTACTGTTGTGCTTTCAAGTGTGTGTGTGTGTGTGTGTGTGTGTGTGTGTGTGTGTGTGTGTGTGTGTGTGTGTGTGTGTGTGTGTGTGTGTGTGTGTGTGTGTGTGTGTGCCTCTTCATTCACAAGAGTGTGTAAAAGAGTGAAAGGCAGACAAGCAGATGGGAGGCGAGCTGGAGCGGCAGCAGGGAGGGGAGACAAATCAGCGGATAATGTCACAAGATGTTCATTTTCCATCACAGCGAACTGATACTTTGACACACTCTAAACGATGTTTGATGGAAATATTTCTCATTAAATAAATCAACTGTTTGGGAGAGTATAACACTCAAACAAGCAAAATCGAAACACACAGCTTCAGAATGTTACAGCAAATCCTGTCTTGATCAGATTGGACAAAAATGAGGCCTTTCTGAACCATCTGTAGACTGTAATCCACCAGAGTGTTCATGTTTTCCCTTTTATTCAAAACCGGGTTAAAAAAAAGATTCAAATACACAAATGTGACAAACAGTATAATGTGATAGTTGCAGTTTTTACAAGAAAGAAATACGTGTATTTTCTATTTAAGTTTAAAAAATGCTGAAGGCAGTATTTGAAGACAAATAATTGTGGCATTTAGCCGATAACGATAAATATTGCGACTAATAGGTGAGCATAGAGTTAGAGTTTGCTGTAGCCGACATTGCCTTGTTTCACATTTTCTGTCTTTCCTCATACTCCGGTTTACGTTGATGTTTTGGATGATTAAACAAGTTCATAGTGTTTAGGGTTAAGATTTGCTTTTTCGTGCCACTACCTGCCATTGTGAGTTACAGTTGTTTTTATGTTGGCTGAAGTAGATTAGCTGTGGCAGCCATCTTGAATTCGATTTGAGTTTTAGCATCCAGAGAGCGCGGTCTCCAAAAATACAACACGGCAACATGTATACCTTGGGACAAACACTAAGTCTTCGTCAGTTATATTTAAATGAATTAGTATAATGTGGACAAGCAATATTAAAAAAGGGTTTGAAAGGTCTGAAAATCAAAATATGAAACAATGAAAAGACTAAAACCATTTAGTTAAAGTTTGTGAACTCATGTTTTTGAGTACAGACCACATATTTATACAGTATAAAAAAAGAAAAAAGCATTCATGCAATGGGAGAAACATGAACAAAAACTTTTGTTAGAAGGCAGTGGTTTTGGAAAATTTTTCAAATAAATTTGAAATATGGTTTAGAAGGAATGGGCCTCATGCAAGAACATGTTCGTATTCTTGTCCTAAATTTCTCTTACTTTTGTTCGTACAAAGGGTTCGTACGAACATGTCACGTCAGATTCAACAAACTCTTCTATCTTCAGGAAAAGTGTGTAAATGAGTTGCGTAAATTACACCTGTTCGTATCCAGCTTCTTATCCACAGAAGAGGAGATTAACATAATTACCACCCCAAAAACACCATATAAGGCTATGTTTCCTGCCTCAGATATCAGGAAGTGTCCATT
>NW_013952623.1:99772-104100 GCF_001266775.1 Austrofundulus limnaeus
TTTCATCAACTTGTGTTCTGTAGGGAGATGGCTGCTAGCAGATAAAACAACATGTCTCTGTCTTGTACCTGATTTGGAGAAGTCTCAAAGCATTGTCACACTAACGTTTTAGACAATTTATGCCAACTTGTGAAAAATTTAAAGATATCTATGTTAAATATAAAATAAAAATAAATCAACTAGCCCTTTTTTAGGTGTGTACATACTTTAATGCTGACAAATTGATCAAATATATAACATTTATTAGTAATTTAGACAAAGTTTCATAAGTTGTCTAAAACGTGTGACAGGGCCTTCACTAAACGCACTTTGTTGGTTCCTCACTATTATTTAGAGTAAATTAACAATTTTCAGTTATATTCAGCAGCTTGTGTGATACAAGTTTTTGTCAGGAAAAGGTCAGCTGACTTGTTTTTCAGCTCTGGATGTTTTGTCTCCAAGTGACGTCTTAGCTTATTGAGCTTCAAACTGTCACAAGCTAGCAACAAAACACAGGACCACACACCCAACATCTGTCCGCTCACCTAAAAATAAATGGATAAATACATGGATGCCATACATAAATATATAAAAAAAACGTGACAACTAAGAACATTTATTCCCTTTGTTTTTACAAAATAAAAAGATTAGTGTACTTGAAATGGACAAAAATAGTGTAATAAATAATGTTATTATGCTCTTGTTTATTTGACGTGAAAACAATGTTTATCAACTGACAACAGCTAGGGGCACAGGTCTCTGCTGCTGGTATTTTGTGGGTCAAAAGCTGAAAAGTTTGGAAACCACTGCTCTAGCTGACTATCCTTCTGGGTCACAGTTTTCATTGAAGAGACACTTCCCACAATTCTTTGCATTTACATTGCAGGAAGCAATTAGAGCTAAGTCACTGGGCAAACCTCCCAGTCCCTGCCCTTCTCCACCAGTACACCTTTTGCAGTTTTGATTGGTTCAGCTTCTGCCGAATGTGTCTCCAGGTTCCAACCATGCAGTTTGTACCTCTTCTCCGATGGTTACGGTTAGAAGCGAGTAGAGCACTCTTACGATTTAGACGTCAGCAGATCGTGGATTAGCTCTTGGATTGATTGACAGTGGAAAGGCGTTACTTGTGCTTCCTCCTGGAGAGACCCTGGCGAGTGGCGATCTTGGGAAAGGCAGAACTTGCAAACACTTTCTGGAGAGAGGTGAAGGAGACAAGGCTGAAAAGATATCCGAACAAACTGGCTGCCTACGGTTACACAAGCACTGTGACAATAAATAAATAAAATAAAAACAGAACGGTAAAACCTCAACAGCTTTTTTTTATTTTAAACACAACTGCCCCATGGACGGCCCACCCATAATCACGCACACACAATGAGGGACACACACACCTGAGCAGAACTGAACCAGAGGAGAAACATGCTCATGGAGAAGGGGCAGTAACTGGAGACATAACATAAGCAGGGGAATGTTTAAACTCATGCTCTTATTTTGAAGTGAAGATGGTTTCCTGTCTTCCATGTTTTTGCTTTCCGTCACCAACCCATCCTTTACGCAAAATGCATTGCTTCAGTTCTCCAATAAACCATCTAAAATAACTAACATGTCCTGCATGCTTTCTTACCAACACCCTTACATACGGTAACATCAGAAAATGACCAAGAAGCAGCAAAACTAGCAATCCACAACTGTTTATCACCAAGAGCCAGAAGTCTGTTTCAACAAATCACCTCACCAAACTGCGGTGATATGTGCAACGCTGTAATAAAAGTAAAGTGATATGCCTCTAGTTGGCAGAATTACGCAAGAGTGGCTCATGTTATCACTGGAAGATATTCATAACTCTGAGTCAGTTTTGGCTTTAGAATTAGCGTCCGCTAAGATTTATTTGAAGTATGTACTTTAGAACTTGCACAACTATCTTTTGGATTAGCACTGCCCACCACTGTCTAAGTTTTCTGGAGGTCTTTTATAGATCTTCTTAGCAGTGCATGTTTTGATATTGGCATAAATTAATGGGACGTACATATGTTTTGGACAAGTGGCTAGTGTGACCTGGTCAGAAATAGCTTTTCAGCCATATGAAATATAGAATTACTTGTAAAGCCTGGCATTGGTGATTAATGAAAAAAATCAAATTTAAAAAATACCATATTCACGTGCTGATCTGCTGACATGGTTTCTTTGGTAGAAGGGGTGGGGATTGTTACCATGGCAACAAAGTAATGAGGTTAAGACTACAAATTTGTGTCTGTAATTTGTGTTTGACCCGTTTTCAAACCGTTTTTTTCCTCTTTTGAGGTGTGTTATAGTTCTGTTTTCCTCCCAGTGGAATGGTAAATTACTTGAAAAAGTGGTGAAGAAAGAAGGCTCTTTGTGTTGATTTTATTGCTACTTTTCGCTGTCGGCATTTGTGCATAGTGGCTTTCCCTTTCCTGTTTACCACAGCAAATCCATCTTTCTGGCTTTGTCATCAGTGGGCTCTAGGGTCCCAGAGAGAAATCTGTGTTTCTCTATGTGTGCTTCCATATTTCTCCCATTTTTAGATGGAGTCTGTTTTGTGTGTGCAATGATCCAACAGTGCAGTAAAGTGATATCTCAATCTAAATTTAGGATTTTTTGGCAGCACAAGCTGGAATAATTTAACTTTGCAGCTAGCTTCATTATTGGCCCCATGAGGCTCTCAGTGCAAACCCATTTCCATTCTTAGGTGTGTATATGTGTGTGTTTGGGTCCCTGTGTGTGTGAATTTGCTCTGCACTGTCGTTATCCAGATCAGCCCCCAAGACCCCCTTTAGCACTTAATCTCAAATGCCATCTTGTAACTTGTGTGGCAGAAACGAGGCAAAAGAAAAATATTAGTATGACTCCATCACATTGTCTACAATTTGGTCTGCAATTTGTGTTTCCCATTTATATTTACTAAATAAAGTTTTTTAACGTGTGTGTGTGTGTGTGTGTGTGTGTGTGTGTGTGTGTGTGTGTGTGTGTGTGTGCGTGCGTGCGTGCGTGCGTGTGTGCGTGCGTGCGTGTGTGTGTGCATGCGTGCGTGCATGCGTGCGTGCGTGTGTGTGTGCATGCGTGTGCATGTGCGTGTAGTGCGAGCCTTACCTGTGAGGAAAACCATAAAGTAAGTGTACATTACTGGGATGGGAATTGTTCTGCTCTTCATTGAATTTGAGAATTTTATGGTCCAGCAAATCCAATCAGTGTTAATGTTTCACTAATTACCAAACATAGAGTCTCCTTTCTTTAGAAGGCATTTTTTCCTCTACAAGGTTAAAGTGAAACTTGTAAAACCGGTTGAATTTCTCATAGAAGTCTGCAATGCATTCCAAGAATAGTACTTTGACTTGTAGCACAAAATATCTGTTACTGTTCACAACTTTCTATGAAAGTTCTGGGTAAATGTGGAGTGAGTACATTGAAAATTTGCAGGAGGTTTGTCTGGGTACATCTAAATTCTGTTTAAAATCATCCTGGATCTCATGTTGCATTTGATGTCAATATTTTGTGAACATTTCTGACAGTAACTGATCTGAGGCAATTCTGGTTCTGGTTAGACTTGTGCAAAATTGTATTGTGTAATTAATCATCAGAAAAACTGTTACAGATTAAAAATTGCCACTTTGTGATTATTGCTGCATGACAATGATGTATTTTTGTGTGTGACACACTCACTATCAAGCACGCGTGTGAGCCCATAACAAAAGAACAATAGCAGAAGTTGGCATGAACCAACTAACCCTGTGAGCAGGGCTGGACTGAGACCAAAAAAACGGCCTGGGCATTTTTTTGGTCATGACGGCCCACCATCATTGTTCATACAATATACAAATAGACACAACATACCAGAGGATGTGTTTGCATGATGTGTTGTTTCACAAGTTAAAGTGCAGCAGCCTACAAGGAAAAGAGTAACCATGTTTAAAAAAACTGATGAGCTCTTCCACTCAGAGACTTTCAGTAATGTTCATAAGGTTCTGATGCTCAGTCAGTGGATCACCAGATATACTACAAAGAACAGATCAGACAACTGCTAAACAAAGTTTTCAGAGTCACAAATGAAACAAATGAAACAAAACTAAAACTTCCACCTTCCTAAAAGTCAAATGTAGAGCTCTGATTCTCATCTAAAGGTTTCATTTTTAAATTTAATATACTACAGCAGTGTTTCCCAAAGTTGGGGTCGGGACCCAAAGTGGGGTCCCGAAACATCAAGGTGGGGTCCTGAAAAGATTTTCTGAATCAATGACATTTTTGCCTTAGTTGTTACAAATGAGTGAGGTTAGTGAATTTAAAATGGATAAATGTAGTATAAAAATATAGTTACTATGCCCATGTTTAGT
>NW_013952623.1:107125-108911 GCF_001266775.1 Austrofundulus limnaeus
TTCAGGTCAGATTCATGACTTTGTGGGTTAAAACTGTCGACTGAAAAACTTTGCGTGGCTGCTGCACATTCTCACAGCAGGTGAAAAGTGTGTGTAAATATACACACACTTTCACGCAGCGTTGGTTTTGATACATCACAACGTGAGCGTGGAACCTGGCGCACACAACGTTTTTATGCGTACGCACCGTTTATACATGAGGCCCCTGGTCCTCTGGTTTCCCCACAGACCAAAAACATACAATTGGTTACCTTCAGGCCTCCCTTGCAAAAGAGAACTGCAAGCTCAATAGCATTTGCCTGGTCAAATAACAGTAAAAAAATCGCTTTAACCTAAAATATGGAGCTAAATTGGGTCCTTAAAGTTTGTTCAAAAATGTTCTTTGAAACTGAAGCTCCATGTTAAACACATTAAACTACAACCTAACCATAAAACCCCAACATGCTAAAATCACACATCTTTAAAATCTCATTACTTATCACTGTATCTTTAACGCTGCCATCAGTTCTTCATCGTCTACATGTTTTTCTTCTTTTCCAATATATCTTTTGGTCTGTGACAAATAACTTAGTGCCTCTGTCAGAAAGCAGGTGGGGTTTGCTTGTGTGTTCAGCAGGGTTGGAGATGAGAAGAGATTGAACATGGAGGTGTAGTCTCAATGAGACCGCCTGTCTTTGCAGCTGCCTCCAGCCTTGGCTCGTAGAATGTTTGGTGCTCTCGCACGCCCGGGTCCTTGGCATGACATCACCCCACATGATGTAAGGGCTGTTTCCAAAGCTTCGACTGAAACAATCACAAAAACTACATTTTTAAAAGCAGTTTGCATTACTTTTTAATATTTTACTCAGAACATAGATATTTATTTATGTCTTGATTTTGCTGGCTATATACTATAAAAAAATAGCGGGTGTTAGACTTTAAAGAGAGAGTTATGGGATGGGACTGAGTGGTTTGTATTTTACACCATAAATGCCATCATTCGGTCTAATCCTCATGTTAAGCTGCACAGTGAAGCTCAAAGCACCACATGTCTACACATCTGCATCTATATATCTGCAATAAGCAGAACAATTAGGTCGAGCAGAAGTATTATGTCTAAATTTAGTTTTAAATGTGTGATTAATATACATTGTCCTAACTGGAAGGTCTACATGTTCAGAACTGATAATCACTTGAGAATGAATGCGGTTGTGGCATAGCATTTAAATGATGACATTTCATTCATAAAAATATAACTGGACAACAATAAAATGATCCTGCACAGATGGTTGGGAAAGCTTTCCGATATGATGACAGTTGTCAAACAAACTGGATATTTTTGAAGCAGCTGAGAGAGAGTTTTAAATTCTGCTGAGCATGTCCAGTTGTATAGTTGAGTGAAAATGTGTAATTGCTCCGTTGTGGAAATACACGTGGAAATACCAGCGTCGTGCAAAAAAAATGGTTGTTTATGGTAAGCAAGGGACAGCTCATATTTAACTTTTGGCCTAATTTGTTTGAAGAGTAGAAATCATGAGAATTGGAAGACAATGGGCCTCATGCAAGAACATGTTCGTATTCTTATCGTAAATTTCTCTTACTTTTGTTCGTATGAAGGGTTCGTACGAACATGTCACGTCAGATTCAACAAACTCTTCTATCTTCAGGAAAAGTGTGTAAATGAGCTGCGTAAATTGATGAATGCATATCAGGTGCTCAAGGAGAGGTGATTTACATACAGCAGGTAAAATAAGTATTGAACACGTCACCATTTTTCTCAGTAAAAATATCACTAGAGGTGCTAATG
>NW_013952623.1:109464-112459 GCF_001266775.1 Austrofundulus limnaeus
GTATGAAGTACTTTTATGCATGCTAAAACTCAAAACGGGTCCGTAGGGACCCTAACACCATAGGAAGGATACGACAGGTCTGGACCACTCGTGAATTTTGTTCGTATCTGAAAAAAATCTTAGAATACGAAAACATTGGTGAATGTCACAAATTCTCCTAAATCACTCGTACGCACAACTTAAGAACAAATCTGTGTACGAATGGTTCTTGTATGAGGCCTAAATCTATCTTGGGTGTATTAAATATAAGACCGGCATTGATATTATTTTTGACACTGTGAATTATTGTTCATGTTGACAGCAATTATCCTGTTAACACTTTCAGCTCAGCATGTTTTGACGAGCTGGACTCATGTTTACCAAAATTCTGTTATGTATGTAGCTTCTGATAATTATCTAATGGTTGAAGAACACTTCAATTTCATGAAAACCAATTGGTGCAAGAGATACTTGTTTAATACTTTCTTGTTGTGTGAAAGAAAAAAGATATAGATAGATTAAAAGTTTATAAACAAAGATAAAGAAAAGAGTAATTAAAGTAGTTAGGAACCTTTTTAAGCCAGCAGAGAATTAAACCATTGGGAGGTGGTGTTGCTTTGGAGAGAATTGACAATTGCAGCTTAGTTGATAAAAGTCACTGGTTTATGTTTTTGTTTTTGAATTTCAAAGGCGGGGAAGCCTGACAACTAAAGATCTAGCCTACCATTTTAGGAACTACTTTGTTCTGAGAACAACATGTTCTTGTGGGGTGATAAGGAACTCCTTTAAATAACCCAGGCCTGCATCCTTCAGCCCTTTGAGTGAATAATAAGTAGTAAATTAAAATGTCTAAAATATCCAGGGAACCCAATGTAGACAAACAAGGACAGGGGAACTGTGATCTCTCAGATCAGCAAGTGCAGTGTTCTGGATCAACTTTAGGATTTTTAAGGAGTTGTTTGGACACCAATCTAAAATGGTGTTATAATAGATGACCTTATAAGGTACAAAAAAAAAACAAAAAAAAACGAACCAGTGTTTTTGTGTCACTTTGGATATTAGCAGCTTGTTTTAGAGGTACTGCTATGGAAAAAGTTGAAGTAGAAACTTGTTTTATATACGAGATAAATCATGGTTAAAACTAACATGGAGGTTTTTCCACAGTTGTAATGAGAGCTGAGGAAGTTTCATAATGAGTAACCATATGATTAACATAATTTTTTTAGAGCCAAAAACAATGTCCTTGGTTTTACCAACGTTAGAAAATTTCTTGCCATTCAGGTTTTTGTCTTCAAAACATAAAGAGCTGACACATGTATGCAGAAGCGTATTATTAGTATTAACAAGTAGAAGTTTATCAAGTAATGGTGTACAAGTCTCAGGCACAGCTAAAACCCTTTAGAGCAATGGCAACATACAGAACAAGCTGTACAAGAAAGTCCTCAACATGTTCACATCCAGAAACGCAAACATGGACACAATTGTAAATTGTGAGGGAATACAAACTCTTAGATTTTAACATTGAGAGTAGATGCAGTTGCTTTTTTACAGTTAACATAAGCAAAAAAAGGGGTAGAATTTTTGTGCAATAGATGTTAAAGAAAAATAAATTTTTAAACAATCATAATCGTGGACTTAAAATCAATAAAATAATCGGGGCTTGAGTGATTCGTTACATCCTTAATAAATAGATATAGACTAGGTATAGTCTATTCCTATTTCAAAAAGGCACAGTATAGCTAGTTAGATACAGCATGTACATAGTTATGGTATAGTTATCATTCCATTTCAAACTGTTTACCTTCATTTGTTTTTATTTTATTTTGTGTATACACCTGTTTTAGGCAGGGCAATAACTGGTTTAGATTGGCTGAATTGTCACAGAGGTCCCCGCCCACCATTAAATCAAACCAATAGAATCAAACGAACAACAACAAGTTTGTGTCAGTCCCACCTTTCTTCTGCTCGAATGAGACAAAGACTTGTTTGCCTTGGCAGGTAGAGATTAGCTGTTTAGTGTTAGTTTGCACTAGTTTGTTTCTTGTTTAGGTGTTAATGATAGTTTCTGCAAATTATATATTTTTTACGTCTTAAGTGGTATATCTTTAGCAAAGCTATGTTTTTAGTTAGCAGATCATGGCTGCATCTCAATTCAGGGGTTGCAGCTGACGTAGTACGCATTTGTCACGGCTTATGTCACTCCCCTGTGATGTAGGCTGTCCCAATTCATGGGCACCTATTCACGTGGCTGACAAAACCCTGAAAAAGGAGGGCTGCATCTGTGTGTCTTACACGGCCGACGATATCCTAGGATTCATTGCGCCGTCAGTAAACTAAACAGAAAAACAAAGACGCGATTACGGCAGAGTTGAGTTGTTTTTTTAAACCAAACCCAATTTATTTTTATCTACATTTAACATTGTTTTAATAATACTGAGTTATGTGAAGGTATATCATGAAAAGACAACTGAAAGCATGTGATAGAAAACGTATCACAATGGTAAAAGGGGAGTGCGTGGTCACGCAAATACAGTATATGTCATCTGTAGGCTAGACTTTCACATCCGTTTATGCAGCCTACACTAGCGGCCTACAACCCATGCAGGGTGTGACCAATGTGGCTGCGGTCTATGTGGGCTGCAAGCCCGAAGTTGAGACACAGCCTATGAGTTAGTGAAGCTAACTTTTTGGTTAGCCATTAAAGAAAAAATATCTGAAGGACATACAAGACATATTTAATTTTTTAGATTCTTTAAAGTAATTTATGTTTAAATGTGAAATAAATTGAATTTATTAATTAAAATACAAGTCCATTAAAGGGGCAATATCATGTAAAATCAACTTTTTTTGAGTTTTATATCATGCTATAATGTTATACTCTCATAAAAAAAACATGCCCAAAGCCTTGATTTGACTCATTCATGCATGTTTGAGAAATCCTGCAGCGTTTGTAGGAAGCCATGCTGAGGAGCAAAACGACAGGTGGAGACCAGAAACGTCTTTTGGGACCAGAAAC
>NW_013952623.1:114188-115710 GCF_001266775.1 Austrofundulus limnaeus
GTGTGTGTGTGTGTGTGTGTGTGTGTGTGTGTGTGTGTGTGTGTGTGTGTGTGTGTTTTCTGCTGGTGTAACAAGAGAATTATGGTAATGAAGAGGAAAGGAGGAATAGCTAAAGGTGTGTGTGTGAGAATAAACTCTTGTTGGGCAATAATGGCAGCTGAACAGAATGTTAAACTCTAAAGTACTGAGCGTAGCTGTTAAGTTTGTGTGTCTGTGGGCCGTTCTGTGCAACAGCAAAGCAGTGGTAAAGCTGGCAGAAAGGGTAAAAAAAAACCCGTTAGGCCACAGAAAGGAAAAAGATTGGACTGGAAGTGAAGGAGATGCAGACAAAGAAGTTGCTTGTTGTGAGAAGTCCTTTTCAAGGACAAGCTGACATGCCACTACCGTCATGTGAGAAGTCTCCTCCTCCTCCTCTGTCTGTTCAGCTCCTCCCTCTCCTACTTCCTCTTGCCCCTTGTCTGACTTTCTTCTCTGTTCCTGACTTCTCCTTAACTCGTTCAACTCTAAGGTGACAGAGAAGGTGAAAGTGCTGCTGACGGCAGCAGTGCTGGTGAGGAAAATCAAGCCTGAACTTTCCAGTCACAGTTGGGAAGGAACAAATGTTTGAGGTTTCCTTCCATAAAGTACGAAAACTTGGCTTTTATTGTTCTTTACTTCAACAGCTAATTTAGAGTCTGATTTCTAAACTTAAAGATTGTTTAGTGAACTTAAAATGTCATCGTTTCACTTTTACCAAATGGCGTTGGTGTTGATGACAAGAACAAATATGCAGATTTGAGTTTTCAAAAAAATTATTTTGTATACAAATCAGCTGATGAAGACTGAACTTGCATATTTCTAAACATTATTTGGTTTAGATGTTTCCACATAGCAGTTCCACTTTATTTTCATCAAGCCACCGGTGTTTCTTTTAGGTCTTTGACGACTGATTTATACAGCAATATGGTGTTGGAGAATCAAAGCCTATTTAAAGGGACTAGGTTTATTAGAGATCATTTGATAGTTGATTACTTCAACTATAGAAACGAGACTTTAAAAATACTGTAGGCTGTTTATTTTTTTTTTTAAGTTTTGTCACACAGCCATCGCCATGTTTACGCTGAATTTTCTGGGTAAATAATGAAGCTTACTGGTTCTCCAGTGTGAGCTGAGCTCGATCCATCTTGCAAGGTTATTTTGGACAATGTCTGATGTCCAGACATTTTAAATGGAATCGGAGCCATTTACAGAGAGGAGCATGTAGAAATGACTCAGCCTGCAACTGAAACTGTGGATGGAGGACAACAGAGTTGAATCATGGAAGACTTACCTCAGCTTTAGCCTTTTAGCTTTCGCATTAACTCCAGAGCTTTTATTTATATATATAGCCATTTACAGAGAGGAGCATATAGAAATGACTCAGCCTGGAACTGAAGCTGTGGATGGAGGACAACAGTTTAGCTTGTTAGTTTGTCGCGCTAGCGCTGCGCTAATACGTGTAAGGCAATATGCCGTCAGCGCTAAAGCTAAAGCTAACATGCTA
>NW_013952623.1:115914-118098 GCF_001266775.1 Austrofundulus limnaeus
TATATATGGTGATATATTAACTATAGACTTAATGAATGAATGAATGATACTTTATTGATCCCATGAAGGTAAATTACAGTAAATGATAATGAATATAGCAATAGCTCCAGAACTAATATACACTGTATATATAGCTACTCTTAGTTAAAATCTATATTAAAATTTTTAAATCTCAATTCTGGTTATTTAGGAAACTATGAAAAGTGTGTAACAATTCTTACAGCCAGATGTCGATGTTTAAACAAAACATTTTGTGTTTTTGATTCAATAGATGCAACTAAAACAAGTATTTATTGCTATATTCAAATTTTTCTTTACTTATAATGACAACTCAAAGTTTAAACCAAGTGTCCCTCAATTCGTCAGTGACTTTTGGTTGGAATTTTGAGTCTTGGATCTTGATTTTTGTGTCGTGAGTTGCTGCAGTCTTAAAGCAGAAGCTGGTGAAGCAACACATTTCCCTTATCAGAGGAATTGCTGAGGCTGATAATTTTTTTTTTTACTTTCACTTTCGTAATTACTCCTGACTTTCTGACTGTAGTTTGACTCCCAGCAAGACAGTTGGATGTAGATGATAGTTGTATTTCTAAATTTAGTGTGGGGAAAATAAACAAGTATTTTGGTATAGTTGCTCCATTTCAGTTCCTTTTTTGCCACATGCTGTTCTTGTGTGGTTTGCAATGGGAAGCACAAAAAGTGAATCAGTTTTTTTATCAAAACAAATTAAAATCATCAACTATGTTGAAATTCCACAGTAAAGGTCTATTTTTGTCTGTTCATGGCACCACAGAGTTCATCTTTACACTGAAGAATCTGCTATACCTCCAATATATTTTTGCGGATAAGATTATTTTCAAGATCAAAACATTTTCAGAGTGTGTCATATCATTGCAGATTTTTTTGCAATAAGCCAACTCCTGTGTTAAGACATTTTGTATGCTGAGAAGGAACCCACCAGCTGCACTTTTTTTTCACTTTGGTGTGAGTCTGTCAGCAAGTGTGCCTGCGATCACGCCGAGGTTTACACACTGCAGTATGTGTGTCTGATTGCGTGAGTGTAGACTGATTGGAAACAGTAGCTCTTTTGTTGCTTTTGCTAGGGTTTTAGCTGAGATGGGGCAGCAGTTATACACTGACTCTTTTTTTAATTTTCTGCTTTTACATTTGTAATCCTATCCATCCATTATCTATACCTGCTTCTTCCTTTCAGTGTCACGGGGGTCACTGGTCGCAAGTCCATCACAGGGCCATGCAGAGAGACAAACGAGACAGACAACCATTCACTCTCTCACTCACACCTAGGGACAATTTAGAGCCACCAATTAACCTAACAGTCATATTTATGGTCTGTGGGAGGACTCAAGTCCCTGGAGAGAACCCACGCATGCACAGAGAGAAAATGATTAACATATACAATCAGACCCTATCCACATAAGAAATATACAAGGCGTTTCAGCTTTGTATCTTCATGAAAACACCATTTTAAGATCCCTTAAACTGCATTTTTCTAAACCAGGGTCTAAAAAAGTAAATGTTTCCACATGGTCAAGGATGAGTCTCTGCCTCAAGTGGAGTTTAAGTATCTTAGAGTTTGGTTCACGAGTGGTGGTACGTTGGAGTGGGCAATGGAACGATGGATTGGGACTGAAAAGATTTAGTCAAAAAGACAATGCTCTCTGTTTACTGATCTACCTTTGCCTTAGATAGGAGGAGGAACTCTGTCATATCGGGGGAGCTTGGAGTAGAGCCACTGCTCTTCTTCATTGAAAACATTTAGTTAAGGTGGTTCAGGCATCTGATTAGGCACCTCCATTTGAAGGTTTTCTGGGCATGTTCCACTGGAAATAGACCCAGAGACAAACCCATGAGATGCGTAAGGGATTATGGCCTGAGAATACTTAGGGATCCCATGCAGGAAGTTTGATAGTGTTGCTGAGGAGAGGGATTTCAGGGTTTCCCATAAAGCTCTTTTACCTCTGCGACCCAAATATATTTAAAGGGTAGAAAATGGTTGAAGGTTCCAGAGTGGAATTTTTTTAAAGGCACAGTGTGTAGGATTTTGTCAAATTCTTTTAGCCGAAATTGAGATAATCACTAATGACAATAATAAAAAACATGTCTAATCATTGCAGACAAAGACCTTGTTTTATTATTTTTACCTTATAAAAAGCTGTTTATATCTCC
>NW_013952623.1:118743-122350 GCF_001266775.1 Austrofundulus limnaeus
ATATATATTAGTGGGTTTGTGTGGCACAAAGTAGAAGTTCCACTATGTCATTAGTTCACAAAAGATTTAGATTTTTGTTTTGTTTTGGTTTTTTGCTTTGGTATTCTCCATTTTAATCTTTTGCTTCTTATAGTTTGGAGCATCTGCTTCATGTCTTTTTTGCTGTTTTTGGTGTATTTTTAGCTGTAGTATTCCAAATGGCATACAGGTCCGGCATAATTATTAGAGCATTTTCAAATATTTCTGTGCGAATTAAACAAATTCTAGAAACAGTATAATGTTTATGGGGATATTTTTAGAAATGGCAAATAAAAAGTCGGTTTTTGAAAAACATACTTTCTGTCCAGTTCTGAAACAACCCCCGTAGCAGACAGATGCAGGCCAGATCTGGTGTCAGGCTGACACTGATGGCTGACTGCTGTCATGGCAAGTGGTTTGTCAAGTGGATTTGGAAAAAGTCTGGTAATGATGGTACTGTTTTAAGACAGTATGCCACAGCTGACCAGGTTGTGATTTGTTTTATGTGGTATTGGCCAATGGGTGGACCACCTCTGGCAAACTACATCTGGGCCAGCACAAGGCATTATTTTTGTAGTATCTGTGCTGTTAGAAGGTTAATGCCTTGTTTTATTTTGTTTACCCTTTTTTTTAGCCAGGCAGAACGTTAAGAACAATTTTTCTGCAAAACTCTTTTTATGTTTGTTTTGTGATATTCTATCCTGGTGTTTATTTAAGCACAGTAAAGATAAAAGTCTTCATGTTTGTTCTTTAGAAATAAGATGGACTGAAAATTACAACAGATAAATCACCCAAACCTGGTTATATTAACAACTAAGATGAACTTTCATACTCGTCTTCATTGAAGGCAAAGATTTGAGGTCATTTTGGTTTTACCAAATGAGTCCAAATTTGACATGAGCTTCACTGTGTGCAAGGTTTGCAAAATGAAGATGAAGCACTTTGGTAAGACGACAAACGCGCGAGCTCACATTATCAGTTTGAAATGAAAAATTGACTTTGAATCAAACTGTCAAACCCCAAAAGTGAGAATCGAATTGTGAAAGAGTAAAAGATTCCCACCCCTACATGGACATAGAAAAACTTGGGAGAAAAAACAAGAAAATTGTCAATTTACACAACAATGAGATTTGATTGGAACAAATGAGAAAACCCAGCTGTATTTTGAGCTCTACAGGTGTTTTCAGTAGAAATATCATTTGAAGTTCAAACTCAAACTTAGGCTTTACTAGACTAAATTTTAAAACTTGATACTAGCATATTGAGTCTTGATATATTGATATTTATAATTAATTTTCACAATCAAATTTTAAGTTTCATAACTTTTAAATATTTGACCTCATAATCTTCAGTTAGTGATGTGTCTTAAATTTTAACTCTAATCTTTTAGATTTTTTTTCTCACAAACTACACTTTCTGTACAAATAATAAATAAAAATGTCTGCAAATCTGTTTTCTTTCATCTGTAGTAGTTTTTCTCCCACTGATGTAGGACTTAAGTTTTTCACTGAAGTCCACGTAGATTAGAGTATGCATTCATACTCTCATTCATGTCTGAACCCAGAATTTTTTTTATTTTTTTCCTCTTTTATTTTGTCATCTTGTCTTTTTAACATAAAACTTGTTTAAGTCCCACATAGCAATATATCTTAAAGAAGGAAATTGATGTATGTTGGAGATTCAAACAATAGGTTCACAATATTTTAAACAAATCAAATTTAAAAAAGCATGGTGTACAGTAGCACTGACACTAGCAGCATCAGAACAAAAAATAAATAAATAAAAAAACACCGTCTCTCTTTCTCATTCCTCTAATTGCACCCTTAATCCTTTGACAGATTAGAGAGGATCCGCAGGGCTTCTGTGTGGTTGAATGAACCAAGCAGAGGTCTCTGAGATTACTCAATCTATGCCACCATCTCTCGGGTTGAAACCAACAAGGATTCAAATCCAATTTACTCTCCACCAGCGTTTACATGTACACAGAATGTGATCAATTTCATTTTGAAGTACGTAGCCAAACCAAACCACAAAGTGTTTTCTTGATGACACAGATGATATTTCAACTTAGTTTAATTACAATTTGATATGTTATCTGTTTTGCTTTGTAAACTTTCTTGGTGAAAACATGGCTTCTGGCAAATATTTGGACCTAATAATAGTAGGGCTTCCTTTTGTTTCTTTCTCTCTTCTGCGATGCCTAACTCAGTTACCGTTTGCCTTGATAGATTTTACTGGTACGTCAATTTAGCTGCCATCAGCTTTAAGCTGGTAATAATGTTAACAACATTAGAAATAAGCAAACTCATTTAAGAAACTTCTCTGTGCAGTGTTTTATTTTTTCCTGAAATTTCAGTAGATTTGGTTTGCAAAAGCAGTAAAACAGCTTTAGAGGTATGTGTCCTAATGTGAAAGGGTTTATCGATATTAAAATTTATTGGCACCAATTGCCTTAATTTTGAGAGATTGGCTGATACTTCCATCGAAAAGACCGGCTTCTCATTTTCCTTCACAAAGGTCTGAAAATCACCTTCTTTCCCCTATTGCTCTGCAAGTTAAAAGAAGTTTGTCTTGTTTCAAGAGAACGGTTCAGTGTGTTTCATTAAAATAAGATTGGAACACTGAAGATGTATTGTGACCTTATAACACCTGACAGTGCCAGCTATTTAAAAATCGATACCGGCCAAAATCAGAATCGTCAGGTGAGACTTTTTAAAGATTGATGATTGGCCAGAAAACTGCAATTGGTGCTAGAAACTTAGTTGAGTATTTTTTATACTCCATTTCCTCTAATATTCTAGCTCAGGTTTCTACCTGCTTTTAGTCGGACTGCAAATAAATGAGACTTAAAACATAACATAACTCTGATAATAAAGCCTGTGTTCCATAAATGTTATATTTTACTTTTCTTTCTTCTTGCGTATGTTATGTTTAACATAGTGAGAATTAGATTGTATATTGTGTGATCATTCCACCCTGGAAATACAGCAGATCAAATAGGTCATTAAAGCTTCCACCTTAATTTGCATTTCTTTCCCATGATGAGTTAATGCACACTCCATCCATCAGTTATATTTACTCGCTTCTTCCTTTCAGGGTCTTGGGGTTCACCGTGTTCATGTCTAGCAGTCACTGTGCAAGGTGCACGGTGGACAGGTTGCAAATCTATCTCAGGGCCACATTTTCCACAGTCTCGTTTGGCTCTTCCTAACACCGCACCAGAAACAAATGAGACAAACAACATTTCACTATTTCACCAAATAGGGAAAGTTTAGATGATTTAGCCTAACATGCATGGTTTTGTTCTCTGGGAGGAAACCAGAGTAGCCAGAGAAAACCCATGCATACTCAGAGAGAGCATGCAAACGCCCCCCAGATAGGTCTCCAGCCAGGATTCGATATGACACCCTTCTCGTTGAGAGACAACAGCTCTGGCAACTGTGCCACTGTGCAGCTTAATGTAAACTTCTGAACGCAATTGTTTGTATTTATGAAATCCATCCATCCATCCATCCATTTTCTTCCGCCTATCCGGGGTCGGGTCGCGGGGGCAGCAGCTTCAGAAGGGAGGCCCAGACCTCCCTCTCCC
>NW_013952623.1:125423-127313 GCF_001266775.1 Austrofundulus limnaeus
CTGTACATTTCCTGGTATGTGGGGCAGGAAACATAGCCTTATTTGGTGTTTTTAGGGTGGTAATTTTGCTAATCCCTCGTGCACGAGCAGCTGAATATGAACAAGTGGCATTCATCAGTTTATGATGCTCATTTACACTTTTCCTGAAGATAGAAGAGTTTGTTGAATCTGACGTGACATGTTCGTACGAACCCTTTGTACGAACAAAAGTAAGAGAAATTTAGGAGAAGAATACGAACATGTTCTTGCATGAGGCCCATTGTTTTCATACTGGTTTTTTTTTCTTTTCAGTGATTTTTGGTCAAACGTAGCACAAAAACAGCTGCACCGGTCAATATGAAATTTAGCAGGACTGTAGATGAGTCTGACCTACACTGTGCCAGCCAACAGTTTTACGATAGACCCCATATTTGAGGAGGGGGCTCCTTTTAAAGAGGGGGTGTCTGCACATGCAAAAATGCTTATAACTCATAAACTGTTCAACATAGAAGCTTCAGATTTCTTTTGTTGTTTAGCTCTGATGAAGCTCTATCCATCAGGCCCACCAACCAGTGCCCCCCACAATTTATCTGAAAAAGGGGTATGGTTGTGGCTCAAAAACTATGAATCAGAATCCGTTTTATTGCCATTGTCAATGAACAGGATTCACAGACTAGGAATTTGCTTCGGTGTAAAGGTGCAGAAGTTATCAAATATAACAAAAGAAGAAAATACAAAGAATAAAGGAAAAATATAATAAAATACAGAATTCAATACAGTATTCGGAGCAGACAATGTATTTGGGGTAGTGCAGTTAGATCCAATGATAAAAGTGACCAGAAAAACAATATAGTCAGAGTTGTGCTGTTTAAGAAACCAGTGATAAAGTGGCAGAAAGATAGGAGCTTCAGATTTCTTTTGTTGTTTAGTTCTGATGAAGCTCTATCCATCAGGCCCACCAATCAGTGCCCCCCGCCCCCCCAATTTATCTGAAAAAGTGGTATCTGCACATACAAAAATGGTTATAGCTCACAAACTATTAAACATAGGAGCTTCAGATTTCTTTTGTTGTTTAGCTCTGATGAGGGGCTATCCATCAGGTCCAACGCCGCCACCCCCCAAAAAAAAGACCCCCACCCAAACCACTACAATTTTGGGATGCACCTAGTACCATGACATCTATTAGGAATAAATACTTCTGAGTTCTGGTGCATTTGTGTGTGCGGGGGTCAGTATGTTGCCGTTATGCGGTATCTAGTTTGTCTTCCTCTCTGGCTTCATAAAATAACTGCAGTTACCGCCTCACTGTGCATGAAGCTTACAAAACTCACTGGGATGAAGGGGGGGGGGGGGGGGTTACGGACCCGAAACAACAAGCATCATCAGGTACTGAAGCTAACCAGCAGCTAAAGCTCAGCTTAGCAAGTTTGCTGGTATCAAACTCACTCTTTGGTGAGCTAGCAACAAGCTGTCATTTAGCAGCAGCAGTTTCATATTTCATCACCATGCCTCATAGCTGCTTAAAAATAAAAAAAAAGAACAACATGACAGGATAACATGAGTGCAACAGCTCAAGAGGAAGTTGTAGATAAAGCCAGACAAAATAGAAAAAGTCTCGTCACCGTCAACTTTTTTCTCCTGGTCTTTATTTCAAACAGGTAAAACAAGAAACTAATCAATAATTATCAATATTGACCCATACAGTATGAAACACTTCTATTGTGATAAATCTTTCAGCAGTATCACCCAGCCCTGTTTCCAGCTTGATTTCTGGAGCCCAGAGACCTGTGGTTCCATTCAAGCCGGGTTTCTGGGTCTGATAAATGTTGGCCATTGATTGTTTCACTGGCACTGTGGTACGCCCAACTTCAGACTTCTTCTAGCAGCACACAGCCTCCTTGAGATATATAT
>NW_013952623.1:128187-138797 GCF_001266775.1 Austrofundulus limnaeus
ACCTTATATCAGCCAAAAAGTCTTTTTGATCTCGTTTTGAGACTGATTTACTAAACAAGAACTGATTGAAAAATTTCTGCCAATGGAGTAAGAAAATTTTACTTGGTAAGATTCTTGAAATAAGAAAAAATTGAGTCAAATCAAGTATTTCAAGAATCTTACCAAGTAAAATTTTCTTACTCCATTGGCAGAAATTTTTCAATCAGTTCTTGTTTAGTAAATCAGTCTCAAAACGAGATCAAAAAGACTTTTTGGCTGATATAAGGTTTTAAAACTTGGTTCGATGGACAGTTTTTGATTCAGGGCATGAGGCTGATGAGTAATATCTTGGAGAAATATGTCATAACACTATCTGTCGCACTCTGAAACAAATACTATAAAACTGATTCAGTGGCTACAGGAAAGATGACTTACTATGAAAAATGTATCTTTTCAGTTTTTCTTGCTGCTTTTTTATTTATTTTTTAATGAGTGGGGTTCGTACACTAATGCTGCTGTGATGTCCCCAGGGATGCCAAGGCCTGCGTCGTCCACGGCGGTGAGCTGAAAGAGATGACCACAGAACAGCTGGACGACATCCTGAAGCACCACAATGAAATCGTTTTCGCCAGAACGTCCCCTCAGCAGAAGCTGATCATTGTGGAGGGCTGTCAGCGGCAGGTGAGCGTCAGCACACTGAGGACTTCAGGACTGGAGGGGTGGGGTTGTCCTGACTCTACTCTTCTTCCTCTGCAGGGAGCCATCGTGGCCGTCACAGGTGACGGTGTGAACGACTCCCCGGCTCTGAAGAAAGCTGACATCGGCGTCGCCATGGGAATCGCTGGGTCCGACGTGTCCAAGCAGGCTGCCGACATGATCCTGCTGGACGACAACTTTGCCTCCATCGTTACTGGAGTGGAAGAAGGTAAAAAGAAGAATATGAAAACTCACATTAGCTGCGTTTCCATTGACCATGAAAATGCGCAAATTAGAATTTTGAAAATAAATTTGCTCAATGGAAACACGTCAATTTCGAAAAAAAAAAGGTTTTTCGACAAAATGGTTTTGGAAGAGGTGGTTTGTCGGCCGAATCGAAATTGGTGTTTTTCGCAAAACTGCAATGGAAACGTCTTTTTTGCCAGTAGAAACAGCTGGTTGTTGATCACATGACTCTCGTGATCAACAACCAGCTGTTTCTACTGGTGAAAAAAGACGATGATGAAGAAGATAACAGGAAGTAGTAGTAATATCACAGAAGTAGTAAAAGAAAGTAGTAAACTCACCGACTATAATTTCCCAAAAACAGCATACGTAGCCGCTCCCAAGTAGGGGCTTGTCGCTGGAAAGCCTCGATAAAAGACGCCGACGTCTCCTGTGATGATGAGCGCTAGTGTCGTGGTAGCAACATGCTATGTGTTTGCATCCATTGCCGCCATGTTTGTAATGACTTATCATGAGAACAAACATTCACGCGTGACTTTAAAAGCATTTCTTACTTAATGGAAACACCGCAGTTGAGAAACTGTGTTTTTTTGACATTAACAGAATATCAACAAAGTTTTGAGCACATTTGCAATGGAAACGCAGCTATTGCACCTTCTTCCCACTGTTTGATTTACACCAGTAAATATTAATTGCTGCATGTTTTTGTCAGGCCGTCTGATCTTCGACAACTTGAAGAAGTCCATCGCCTACACTCTGACCAGCAACATCCCTGAAATCTCACCCTTCCTGCTCTTCATTATCGCCAACATCCCTCTGCCTCTGGGAACTGTCACCATCCTCTGTATCGATCTGGGAACTGACATGGTGAGCTCTTAACTTCTTTGACTCAAATACACCATTGATTGAATGAAACCTAAAATCCAAACTAGTTTGAAGGAACGATGTACTTCAGTGCAAGGAATAAAACTGTGGAATAATCTGGAGAATGGTATTAAAAGTGTAGGATCAATGAATAAGTTTAGGTTGAATGGTAAAATCCAGTCTGTTGAGGAAATATGAAATGACATATGTATTCTTAAAAATTGTCTGAGAAAGATTTTATTTTTTTAAATAATTTTTTTCTGTTTTTTATTATTGTTTGAATTTCTTTTGATGGAAAAAGGCGCAGATATTACAAGATTTTTTCTTCCTTCTGCCGCCTTTCATTTTATTTTTCACTTGTATTTTTTCTTATACTGAAATTGCTTTGTTTTTAATGAATGAATAAACTAAACTAAACTAAAACTAAAATCCAGTCATTTGACTTATTCTTTCTATTAATTTCCTCCAGGTTCCTGCCATCTCCCTGGCTTATGAAGCAGCTGAGAGCGACATCATGAAGAGACAGCCCCGAAACCCCCTAACTGACAAACTGGTGAACGAGAGGCTCATCAGCATGGCCTATGGACAAATTGGTAACTAGTTGGAACATTGAGTAAAATGATTTATAAATCTCATAAACCACATTTTTTGTTCACAGTGGAACATAGTGAACATATAAAATGTTTTAAACTTACAAACTGTTCCTAAAGGAAAGGGCCACCGCATTTAAAACAGATATGACTTTGTGACTTTGGTAAAAAAATATTGCAATGATTAGCTAATGTCAAAGTATAATAAAAACCATACGTATGTACCCCTTGAAAGAAATGTCTAAAATATGTCCTAAACAAGGTTTTGACCAGTTTTCTGAGCAGTTCAAACAACTAACCATCGTTTTGAGTAGAAAAGGCCAAAGTTTTTGCTACTTTCCCTGCCGTCTAGTTAAACAACTTTCATCATCAAATGGGAAATCCCAAAATTCAAATCTTATTTAAGATTTCCTTTTCCAAATGAAGTCAATAAACCCACATTTCATTGTGACAAAAATAGGATTTAGACCAGGGGTGTTAAACTCATTTTCACCGAGGGTCACATGAGCGTTATGGTTGTAATGAACTTTGATGTTTCATGTTAACTTTGACTAAACTGTTTTAACACGTCCTCTTTTAAACACTGAAAAGAACTAAGTGTACGATTGACTAAATCTGAAATAAATACAGAAATATTATTAAAAGTAAAACTAATAAAGTTTTACTCACTGATGAGTTTCTAGTGAGGAGCTGCATTATGTCAGATTTAGTTTATGCTTGATGGTGACTTTAAAGCAACTTATTTTCAGACATTAAAACTGTGCTATCCAACTAAACTGCTCTGTTACTTCAAGCCAACAGCTCAGGGGCAGGACCGTTGTTATTATCTTTCACATGTTAAATTTATTTTGTTGCATTTAATCATTTAATCATAAATTTAAAGTTGGCCATTGATATAAGAAACAATTTTCATGTTAAGTAAAAAAAAAACAACTTTTTTTTTGCATTTAATCATGAATTTAAAGTTTACCATTGATATAAGAAACAATTAAGTAAAAAAAAACTTTTTTGTGTGTGTGTGCGGGGGTCACACAGGAGTCAATGTGGCCCGCGGGCCTTGTGATTGACACGTGATTTAGACTATGACCCTTCAACTGGTGGCCAGCAGGCCACATCCTGCTTTCAGATGACTTCTGTCAGAGAGTAACGTTTTTTTAATACTTCATCTAATATAAAAATAGATTTTAAATCATTTGTAGATTTTAAATATATATGATTCAGTTCAACAAAATACATTTAAAAGATAAAAGATAATACTTGTTCTTTTACATAATGCAGTGTCTCCCCAACCATTATAGGTCAAACTCCCCCGAATTTACAGCTCCTGAGCTGTTGGCCTTGAGTACTTGTGGCCCCCTGAGATATTTATTTGAATAATCCTGCTTTAGACAGAATGTTTTATATAATTTGTCCTGATTACAAAGACATATCAAGCCAAACAGTATCTGTGGAATCTAGGTATCAAAATGTAGCTTAAAAAACAAGAATCTGAAAAATGTGTTCAGTTTATTTTTGGCTAAATGGGACCTAACCCTCAGTTTGATGTGAAAGACGTGCCACCTTCTTCTTTTAGCCAAAACTCCTTTAGGCAAAGTGGAAAACTGAATCGATGCCACCTCCTTCAAACAAAGGATAGCCTGTCATCAGAGTGTACTTCTGATAGTACGAGGTTATAATAGTGCCTCTGGCATGGGCAGGCTACACATCTGGAAAGGCACCACTGAAGCAGAAAAGTGTACATAGGTTTTAGAACGACGTATGCTCCTATCCAAACGAGGCCTTTTCAGAACAAACCTTGCATCATTCAGCAAGACCACATATTGCATCCATTACATCAGCATCTCACAGTGAAAGTGTTTGAGTGAGGAACTGACCTGTTTACCATGTCCTTTTGTGAAAGAATGTGTGTTCGTGAGATTCACAAAGTATTGTGTTCAATTTGTATTGATATTTTACATATTGTCCAAACTTCTTCAATGATTGAAAAAAATTCATGAACTCATCAGGCATAACTGTGTTTTTACGATTGGTTTGCAGAGACGGGCCCAGTTGGCTCGTCGTATTTAGGAAGCACAGCGCCGTGCCTTTAAGTTTGGCTTTTATTTTCCTCTCATCAGGCATGATGCAGGCCACAGCTGGCTTCTTCTCATACTTTGTGATCTTGGCTGAAAACGGATTCCTCCCCTTGGACCTGATCGGAATCAGAGTCTTTTGGGACGACAAATCTGTCAACGACCTGGAAGACAGCTACGGACAGCAGTGGGTCAGTCTCACTTCTCTTTTCTCTAGTATGGTTCAGGTTTCTGTGGCGGAAAATGATCTCACTGTTGTCTTGTGTACGCCAGACATACGAGCGAAGAAAGATCGTAGAGTTCACCTGCCACACAGCCTTCTTCACCAGTATTGTGATCGTGCAGTGGGCCGATCTGATCATCTGTAAAACCAGGAGGAACTCCATTGTGCAGCAGGGACTATTCAGGTTTGTAGCAGCTTTGAACCAGGGAGCAGACAAAAACTAAAAAAAATAAATAAATAGATTTATTACAAAATAAAGAGGGCTGACGGGAGAAGCATAAAACACTCTTACCGGCAAAAACAGAGACAAACCAGGACTGACTGTAAAGAGTACAGTGGACCGACAGGGAGGACAATATATGGAGAGCTAACGAAGAAAAAACAGACACACCTGGGGAGAGACAACAAAGATCAGGTGTGGGAGGAGCAGGGGAAAGACACTGATGTGAACAAATCTGATACGAGGAGTAAAAAAACACTATAAACAAAGAACAGAAAGAAAAGAGTAAAATAACAAAAGCAAGTTTTGGCAGCTGAGGAATTTCCTAAATTGTCAGAGCTGTCAATGGAAAACCAGTGATTTTTACCAGGGATGTCCCGATACCACTTTTTCACTTCCGATACGATACCGATATTACAACTTTGAGAATTGTCCGATACCGATATTGACCCGTTACCATAACAGTACAAGTCACACACTTTTACCTATTTTGTAATGTAAAATCTTAGAAAAGTCTTGATCAGGTCAAACAGTGAAAAAGAGTAGGTATGAGAAAAACGGACCCATTTATTTTTAACCAATGGATCACATACATTTTAAACTTAAGAACATAATACAATTTGATATAATAAATTATAATACCCTGAAAAATCAAAAAAAAAACAAAATGTTCTTTAAAGTATAAAATAACAATTCAAAATCACTTTGGTTATTGTTTTACTACCTGTCAGCCTTGTGCTGCTTTATGGTGGAAAAAACTGAAGGTGGGGACAAAACAAAACCCCACATTATTGTCTGTTCAAAGTTAAGAGTCCACAGCTACAATTTTACTGACTGTAACCAAAACAACGTGATCATTGCACTTAATCTTCACTCAAACAAGTGTGTAAACAGATTAAACATCACTCTTACAACAAGAGCAAAAAATAAACAGTAAGAATTAGTCAGTTATTTAAATTGATAGCTACCTTTCTTACTGATGCATTTTCTGAGCATCATGTGGAGATTAGCCTCTTGCTCCTGCAGAGAGCAGTTTTTATCACTGCTCTCGTCATGTTGCGATCGCATTCCAAAACAAAATCTGCTGCCAGGGTGGAGAGTAGTTGTCGCTCCGGTTTAAAACGTTCACGGTTCTGTGTTCCCCCTCAGAAAACTTGTGTGTGACAACTTTGCACTTAGCTTCAACTCTGTTTCTGATGAAAATAGAAAGTTCTGCCGACATTCTTGCTAACTTGTTAGCGCAGCATGTTGTTATGATCACGTGAGCGCTACATGCTGGATCCAAGCACTGCTGGATAGAAACACTGGAGTGGAGTCAGTGATGCTGGAACGGACTGCTAATATTGGAGTGCTTATATCGGACATTTTTTATGCAGGCTGATGAAATCCGATACTCGTTTTTTGGCTGATATCGGACCGATATCCGATATCAATATCGGATCGGGACACCCCTAATTTTTTACAACTATGGCTGTCTGGAGTAGCAGCTTCTTGAAGCTGTCTATCTTGCTAATATTAAAACCAGCTCTTGGCAGACCATTTTAAGCAAAGTGACATTCAGTAAGAGCATGCGCCGTCCAAATAAACAAACGCCCACAAAGTTCTGACTAACAGCTACTTCCCATCCCTTCTCAACGTGAGATTATCTAGTCTAAAACTGACATGAATGGCGGCAGGTGATGGGCATTCCCTTCAAGGAATGTTAGATCTTTTGTTTATTCTGGCTTTTCTTTCCAACAGTAACAAAATCCTCATCTTTGGGCTCTTTGAAGAGACCGCTCTCGCTGCCTTCTTGTCGTACTGCCCGGGCATGGACATTGCCCTCAGAATGTACCCTCTCAAGTAAGTAAAACATCTGAATTAAAACATTTCTATCTTTCACCTCCATGTATGTTTTATTATTATTATCTATGAATCAGTGCTGAAAGGGTTTTTAAATAGGTTTTTACTACTTGTTTTTCAATAGTGAATTTTAAGTCACATTTATTTTTTTATATTTTTTGTGGCGTTAACTTGTTATAACCTGTTATCCTTAGGAATAAATACTTTCCACTTCAGAGACTTAATTCTGTTCTATTGAAAAGAAAAAAATTGTATAGGTCTTCTGGACGGGTTCTTCTCTAATGAAACGTTTCGTCTCTCCTCCAAAGAGACTTCTTCAGTCTGAGAGTTTCAGGCAAAATTCAGGCTTTTAAGTCCTGCCTCCATGTGACTGATACTCACATCACATGGCTATCGTTGACACCTAATTAACACCTATTGTTAACAGGGGTGGAGTGATACTGGCAATAGCCGCGCTGTAGGAGGGGGACAACTGAAAACAGAGGCCTCCACCTCTGTTTAATGATGAAAGACCATCCATTAAACAGAGGTGGAGGCCTCCGTTTTCAGCGGTCCCCCTTCTACAGTGCTGCTATTGCCAGTATCACTCCACCCCTGTTAACAATAGGTGTTAATTAGGTGTCAACGATAGCCATGTGATGTGAGTATCAGTCACATGGAGGCAGGACTTAAAAGCCTGAATTTTGCCTGAAACTCTCAGACTGAAGAAGTCTCTTGGAGAAGAGACGAAACGTTTCATTAAAGAAGAACCCGTCCAGAGGACCTATACAATTTTTTTCTTTTTGAGTTTTTACCTGGATTACTGAGATGCATCAGGACTGTTCTATTGAAATTCTTTAGTAAACAAAAAAAAAACCAAAAATATGGGAGACAGCAAAGACACACTGGGCTCATTAAGTCAAGAGTTCCACTCATTATTTTTCCTCGCTACCCTCTCATCTGTTCTGCTTTACTCTCACACTCTCGTCTGTCTCTGTGGCTGTTAGGGGATGTTCAAGCAATTTTGTGTTCTCAGTCCCTATTTCTGTCAAGTCATGTTTTTTTTTTCTGTTTTCACCTTTGGTTTCTTTACAGCTGTGTAGCTCATTTTGAATTTTCTTGCAACTCCACAAATAATCATATAACTACAAATCTGGAAAAACGAAAACATAATACACAGTGGTTTGGAAATCTCATAAATCCATGTGAAACATAACAAACTCTGAAACTAAGACAGGGTACAAAGAAGAAAAAATTGGAGGATCATTTTGCAGCTACTGCTAGTTGGGTCATACAGCTACAGTAAGAACTTACAGGGTCTCCCTCAGAGATCTTATTAAGCCGGGGAGGTGGCTAGGTCCAGGCCACGATCTCCACACGCCATCTTGATGTAACAGAACTTTCATTGGTGGGTCGGGGTGGAGGGATTTGAAGGGGCGGGCGGTTCCATTGGGACACTTAGGGGCAATTAAACCATTGCGGACCACCAGGCCTACATTGGAGGAAATGCTGGTATAATTTTTTTAGAGACTGAATATCTCAAAACTAATTTATTCATTTCATTTCATGAACAAATAAAATAACAATAAAAATAAAATACAAAAAAAAATAAAAAATAACCTAATAAAATGAAATGAAAGGCAGCAGAAAGAAAAAAACAATCTTATAATATCTGTGCCTGTCCTCCATCTAATAAGTTTATCAATAATAATCTTTACGCAGCGAAACAAAATAAAAAAGTAAGATTAAAAGAAACCATCACATTTTTCTTGAACTAATAATCCACTCTAGGCAGGTCCTTTTTACATGATTTGTTCGAAAAGGAGCAGGTAAAAAATACAAGATCTTTTGATTTCCTGCCCTTCTCATACTCCATGTCAAATTGAAATATATAGTTTTTTACCCATCATACTCATAACATTTAAATGTTATGAGTATGATGGGCAAAAAACTATGTATTTAAATAGTTAAATAGTTAAACAGTTGAAAATATTCATTAATAAAAAAAACTGTAGATGGCTTTGAATATCCCATAATCTACAGTTCATCATGTCGTCAAAAGATTTCAAGAATTTGGATGAATCTCTGCCCAAAGGCGAGGCTAAAAGATACTGGATGCCTGAGATATTTCCTCTCTTCTAGTATGGGGGTGCATTAGTGCCTTGATAAGTAAATACATGTTTTAGAACAGCATATGCTCCCATCTACCAAAGAAGCCCCTGCTGAACAACTAGAAGCCTACACAAGATGAGAGAGAGACATTTCACTCAAAAAACACCAACAACTGGTCTCCTGAGTTCTTAGATGTTTAAAAGTAGAGTAACAGTAATAGTAATAAAAATGGCTCCGGCACAACTTTTTTAAAGATGTGTTGTTGCCGTCAAATTCAAAATATTTTTAATAAACAGTGAAAAGGTCTTTATATCAGAATTTGCTGTATTTACTATGTTCCATTGCGAATTCCCTACCGTTACCTATACGAATCCCCGCCTCGCCGCCACTGAAAGTTCCCTTCATTCCAGACAGGGAGCGGAGATCGCATTATCTACGTAGCACTCCGCTACCGCTAAACCCCACCCCACCCCCACCTTAGCTGCCCTCCATGACCGCTAACATCACCCCTCCCCTCCATGTTTAACAAGCGCCTCGCCAAGGCTAGTAATGTCGGAGAAAGGGTTTATGAGATTACCAAACCTTTGCATTCTGATTTTATTTCCATTTTACACAACATCTCTATTTTTTTAGAGTTAAGGTAATAAATTTTGTATCCCATCTAATTTTTTAAAACTTATTTTTTAATGAAATACTGCATATTAGCAGGAGAGAACTCAGTACATCTACAGTTCAGAATGCTCCAGTTTTTCTGCTTCAATTTGTTTTTTTGATTTCGTTATGTTTGGTTCTCAAAAGTTGTATATTCACCACACCAAAAAAATTATAATAATAATTAAAGGCTTTCTTTAGAGAAACTTCAACGTGCCATAGTGGCAAAAAAAAAACTCTGCTCTGGTGTTGAACTCATCCTTTATAACAGCCTGAAACGTGCTTGTTCCAATTTTAACTTTATCTCTGTCTTTCCAACACCTCAGGCCATCTTGGTGGTTCTGTGCCTTCCCTTACTCCCTCCTCATCTTTGTTTATGATGAAGTCAGAAGGTACATCCTCAGACGCAACCCAGATGGTAAGTGTCTTCTGACCGCTTATAACCTTTTGGTGCAGAGAGAGAGAGAAATAATCACATTTGTTTTTTAGAGAAATAATGTAACATTTGATCAAAAACATTAGCAAAGAGTACTCTGAGGGTAATAAATAACAACAACAGTACTGTTCTGGCCTTTCTGATGGTCTAAATCAAATTTTAGACAGTGTGGCTTGATTTAGACAGAAAATGTGCAGCATAAAAAAGATTGATGGGTTTTTTACGCACATATAGCTTCTATTGTTGTTCCTCTTGCCTCACACAAACCAGTGAACCAGTGGAGTCTAACCTCGACCTTGCTCTCGTGAGCTCCTTGTCCAAGCTGGAGCTACATGCAGAGCGTGCTGTGATGCAGCCATGTTTTCTTTTTTTATCCACAGCACCTGAGCCTCACAGCACAGATCAGTGAACACACCCATCCTGGGTGTTGGCAGAATACAGGAAAAAAAAATCATGTTCGACTGAATTGTTTTTCAATGGCTTCTTATTGATGGTGAAATATTTCTTTTTACTAAGGCAGCCAGTTACTAAAATAAAGGGCCTTTGTTCAAAAAAAAAAAAAGAACCAGAGTCATCTACAAATAATTACATGCCTCTAAAATATAAAATATGTCAAATATGGTCTTAAAGTGTAACTTACCCCCCTGTGAAAAGATAACTCCGCCCCAAGGCGAAATTTGAAAAATGCATCAAAGTGGGT
>NW_013952623.1:139858-153351 GCF_001266775.1 Austrofundulus limnaeus
GCACAGAAACAGTACTATATAACATTTTAGACACATTCTAGACAGTTTATCAGCTAAAAAAAGTTAATTTTGGGGTAAGTTACTCTTTAAATTATAATTTGTTCCTATTTTTCTGTTGGATAAAATTTCCGTCAGATCTTTGCTTTGTAAAGGGGGGCCAATTGTCCTAAAATTAGAAACCATTGTCGGTTTTTTTTTTTCTTAAATTTTATTTAAAAGAAAAGCTTTCTGTGGAAAAGTCATGTAAAATGTATAAAATCAGCAGTTAAAAGCCAAAAAATACATTTAAAAAGAGTTTTAAACGAGGCCGTTGAAGTGGCTTGTCTAATTTTTGTAAGGAGTAAGTCAGTGATGTAAGATAGAGTCCATTCATAGATTTAAAAACTACATACAAATCAACTCTAAGCACCACAGGTAGTCGGCACAAAGAATCAAGAATTAGAGTAATATGATCATATTTACGGGTTCTGCTGAGGTCTCTAGCTGCTGTTTTCTGTACTAATTGGAGTCGTTTAAGGGCTTTTTGAGGCAGACCAGCAAATAGAGAATTGCAGTAATCAAGATGACAATAGACGAAAGCATGAATGGAGGTTGGAAGAGAGATCATTGTTCTTATTTTGGCAGTATTCTGAACATGATTAAAGGCCGTTTTAACAGTATTATTAAAATGTTTTGAAACGCACAGACCAGAATCTAAAACGACCCCATATTTCCTGGCCCCATGGGTAAAATGGAAACATGAAGAGTTGAGAATCTGAGTAATGGGGCCTTGTGTGCCTTGGGCCAAAACCTGACACCTCAGTTTTGTCATAGTGTAACAATAAAAAGTTATGCATCAAGACCTTAATATCAGAGAGACATGAAACTAGTATGTTTACAGCAGACAGATCAGATGTATCAAAAGCTAAATAAATTTGAGTTTCATCTGCATAGAAATGAAAAGAGATTTTATATTTGTGAATAACTTGACCAGGTGGTAACATGAATAGAAAATAGCAGTGGGCCAAGAATGGAGCCTTGAGTAACATCACAGATGAGTTTTACAAAACTAGAGGAATTGCTACCATTTAAAACACAGAAGAAGCTATCATGTAAAGAGGATTTAAACCAGTTCAGAACAGTTCCATTCACACTCACAGAACATTGTGGGCAATTAATTCGATTGTTGTGATCAATTGTAAAATGCTGCTGAGAGGTTCAACAGAATCCAGACCAAACAGCAGCCAGCATCCAGATTCATCCTAATATCATTCACAACTCCTAATCATGCAGTTTCAGTACTGTGGTGTCTGCGGAAACCAGAATAAAAACTTTAAAAGACTGAATTTTTGTTTTCAAAAGCTGATAACCGAGTATAGACTGCTTCTTCTAAAATTTTAGCCATGAAAGGATGTTCGGAAATAGGTTTATAGTTGTTTAGATCATCCATATCCATTTATTCTCTGAGGTCGGTGTCACCTCGTTGTTTTTGTACCTTTCTTTCAAGAAAATTATGATTCACATTTGTGATGTCCTCCCACAACTTTTTTTTAGGGTGCTGTCACCAAAAAAGTTCCTCTTATTCAGGATGTATATTTTTATCTGGGTTAATTCTATAAATCACTGTCAGGCAGTTTTTGAGAGTTTTTTATTTTTATTTTTCTAAAAGCTGTTTTTAGATCTTCTGAGTTGGCCCTGTTTTTGATCGTTTCTAACTCTGTGGCTTGTTTGGTTTTCAGGTTGGGTGGAGAAGGAGACGTACTACTGAGTCACCGCAGAAGAAGGGAGCGTGTTTTGTCATTATTTGCTGCCATGTTACATATTTGTTTGAGATGCCACAACCCCTCGCCCCTCATACATACAAAAAAGAAACGAGCATGGTTAAATTAAGAATATACTAATGTATGATGTCGTCCCCAATAAACTTTGTCCTTACTACTGTACGCAGAAGCTGCTTGTGTGTTTGTTTCATCAAAAGTTGTTCAGAAGGTTTGTACCGAGTTTGTTCATTTCAGTGCAGAGTATGAAAGTAGAAATCAAACTTCTGGTAATAATCTCTTGAAATAAGTATCACGCAAAAAGCAGGGAAACAACGTGTACGCTGAGTCAGCACCCGTACTGTTAAATGCTAGGTAAAATTTAAAACCAAACTGTTAAAATTTTCTAGATATTTAACTTTATTTACAAAGAAAATCCTAATAAAATACATAGAAATCTCTTTCAGTTGAGGAGGGTTTCCTCCAGAAAACTTGCAAAGCCTGGTGGACGTTTTTAATGCTGGAAAGGAGATTGGCAGGGGCTAGCAGTAGCACTGTCAATAATGCTAGGTCTCCGCAATTCTAAATAAGCAAGCAACAATGCTTAGGCTGGAGGAGTTTGAAGTAGCTAAAATCTCAGAGGCGTTGTGAGTTTCAGTGAGTTTCACCCCTGCAGGAGCAATGACGAGGGTCGCTTTGAGCACTATTTTTGTCGCGAGCCCAGTTTGACGAGCTGCTGACCCACATCGCTGCCCACATCTCCTGCCAGGACACCGACTACAGGTGCTCCATTTCAGCTGGAGAGCGCCTGTCCATCTGCCTCAGGTTAGTGGACATCATTCAGGATACTTCCCTGCGTCTTGGTCCTTCCGTCCCATCAGAAAATGTGACATGTCACATGGCTGAGTCTATGATTGATTGACGCTCCGCATCCAGTTGCAAAAATTCAGATTTTCCAACTCTATCGTCTGATGCATGAAATGCTTCACACAGGGCTAGATGCATGAGGCACATTTCTTGACACCACTAGACGCTCGTCCACCATAGACCACATGGAAACCAGATGCCCCTGGTGCTCAAATCACGTTCAGTCTAATTGCAGCATTAACCTGACTGATAAGCTAAGTCTATGAAATTTTACCCACCTGGAGAGGATAATCACAGCTTCAAGTGTTTGTGTTTTCACTGCCACTATCCATGTTGTTCATAGAGGACCGTCGCACTTTATGGGCACTAGTCCCCTAGCAAAATATGAGTTGAAACGTTGAAATATGGTTAGACATCACCATTCATCATTGTTGAAATCATACAGAAAGTGGTCGGTGACTTGCATCTTGAAACAATGTTAGGCTTTCAACCACAACTGATTCGTTATCAATGCTGATTCAACCTCTTTCCCTTCTCTCCCTTCTATTCCTAGAGAGAGGAGGAGGGGTGACAAACAGCATACAGTGATTCAACATTGATTAGACGTTGGCCTTTCAATCATTAGAACTCCACCATGAAACAACATTGATTCAATAACATCTTGTCAACATTGGTTAATGGCTAGAATCAGATGATTGTTTGATGGTTGATTCACCATCAATCATCGACCTTAACCAAAAATCAACTTTTTTTGACCATAATTCAACATTGAATTAACATCTTTTGCTATGAACAACATGGTGCACTAGTCCCCTAAAGCGCTATATATAGCGCTAATTGTGAACCTAAATTTCTTGTTTGCACCTTAGGACTGTGTGCGCATTTGCTCTTGCGAAATGTAAAAGTTAATCGTCTCAAGCCAATACAATGCAGAATCATTGTAAGTTAACAGCGCCCCCATCCAGTAAGTGTTTTTCTCAGAAGCTATATCCACAGTATTCCTGAATTTACACCAGTATCCATAATTCAGAAAGTATGTGGGTTTTTGTTTTGTTTTGTTTTTTACTTCTGCTTGTGCTGTTGTTCACAATTAGAAACAGACTTTTGGCTCATGGTGATAAAACAGTTATTGTGGATTGCTAGTTCTGCTGCTTCTTGGTCATTTTCTCATGTTTATGGTAGGGCTTCAGTTATAAAGCATGCAGGATATATCAGTAATTTTAAAATGTTTATTGGAGAACTGAAGCAAAGCTTTATGGGTACAGGAGAGTTTGGTGGGGTGTGGGAAAGGGAGAGCACGGAAAACAGGAAACCATCTTCACGTCAAAATAAGAGCATGGATTTTCCCTACTCATGGCTCCAGTTATCACTAGATCTCTTCATTAGCCTAGAAGCTTGAATTTACTTTTTGTACTTTTTAAACAATAGAAAGGACCAGTAAATAAATGGAAGGCAATGCAAAGCCCCCATGGGGATAGGAACAAACGTGTGTGTGTGTGTGTGTGTGTGTGTGTGTGTGTGTGTGTGTGTGTGTGTGTACTTGTTTAGGATCATTTCTGTTATACACACCTACCTTGTTAGGACCAATAGTCTTAATGAATGTATGAATGAATTCTGAATGGGTGTTCTGAACTGTAATTTCATTGTGCTCTGTACAATGACAATAAAGGTCTATCTAATCTAATTTAATCTAATCTAATCTAATCTAATGCAATCTAATGGGGACCAAAGACAGGTCCTAATATGGTGAAACTCCATTTGTGGGTCAGGGGTGAAGTTTAGGACTAAGGTATGATTTGAGTTTAGCTTAGTTTTAGGATCAGGTTGGTACCTGTGAGGTTAGTTTTAGGATAAATGGTCATGGTTAGGCTGTAGAAATTAATGGGAGTCAATGGAATGTCCCCATATGTATAGGTGGACACAGCTGTGTGTGTACATCCTCGTGCCAGCCTGGTCACAGATGACCGTCTTCTCACATGCAGGCAATCGAAGACCTGATCGAACATCACCCACAGTTGTAGAGCGTCTTTGTTCCTGTCGGTCAGTCGGGTTCCTCTGCCCTGCAGCCTCACAGGTGATTTCCTTCACAGCAGAGGGAGCCAGTGGAGGTCCAGCGGTGGGAATCTGCCGACAAAAGGATGGAGGGGATTCAGAAAAGAATGCGAGTGACAAAATGGAACGGAAGCGCCGTTAATATATTTAAAACACAACAAGCCGTTTGTGGATCCGACGCAACGGTTTCAAGCGAGGAAGGCTGCAGATGTAACCTAACATTATCATGCCTTCACCCCCCATCCACCACCTCCTTTCCTCCATCCTTATCCTGCCCTCCTTCAAAAGCAGGGCCCTTGCTTGTTGCCATGGCAACCCATTAGAGAGCCCTCGTTTTTTTTTTTTTTTTTTYTTTTTMAGTCTCTCTCCAACATCTAAATAAAATCTGGGCTATTTATAGAGCAAAGCAGTGACACGTGAGCTACAATACTGCACATGCATCCATGTCGCCTAAACAAAAATAAATGTTTTATGCACGGCTGTGTCCATCTGTGTGTTAGCGCAGGTTTACAGTCATCCAAAGATGGTCATCGTAGTAAATTCTATCAGAAGCCACTGGGCGTCCTTTTTTATTTTTGAAGACGTTTCACTTCTCGTTCAAAGAGTTCTCTTTTATTCAAAGTGAATGAAAGCAGCTGCCTAAAATGCTTGCCCTTTGCACGCCAAAGTTTGAGCTGAAGTTCTTGCACATTTCTTATCATTTAGAGCAGTGGTTCCCAACTCTGGTCCTCGAGGCCGACTATCCGGCGTGTTCTCGTTGTTTCCCAGCTCTTCCGATTCTTCAGAAGCCTGTTAATCACTCATTCACACAAAGCAGGGTCAAGGGTCTAAGTGGGGAAACAACTAAAACATGCAGGACAGTGGACCTTGAGGACCAACACTTGTTTTAGAGCACAATGTGTCAAACTCATTTTCAACGAGGGCCACGAACGTCTTGTTCCTCGTCTCAGTGCTGCGGCACCGCTAATTAGCAATAACTGAGCTCTACGTGGTATTTCTTGTGTAGAAATGTCATTTTTTAAAGGTCCTCTTATAAACACTGAACAGTACTTTGTGTACGACTGACTAAATGTGAAATAAATAATACAAAAATATTATTAAATACAAAAGTAAGAGTTCTACAGTTGTGGTGAGGAGCTGCTTACTTGAATTCTGAACCCTTCCCGACAGGAAATTCCCACAAGAGGGGCATTCGAGTTTAAATTTACCACTTGTTAGTGGGAAATTCCCACATCCCAGTACAACTGGGCTGCAGCAAAAAGTAGTTGGTGAAAATACAACAAAATTGAGTTTACATGGTGAATTTTGCCAGGTGCCAGCTACTTTTGTACCCAGTGCACCTCCGCCTAGTGGTGGGATGCCATCATTTTGATGATAAAATAATCAATATACATTATGGGAGATATAGTTTATGGTCAATGCTGGCTTTAAAGCTGCTTATTTTAAGATATTAATACACCTTTAAAGCTCTCGCGAGCCATATAAAATGCAGTGGTGGGCCACATTTGGCCCGCAGGCCTCGAGTTTGACACATATTGTAGAGTATGTGATGAGATCATTCTCAGCTACTACTACCACATCAAATTTTAACTCAGTGTCTGTAGAACTGATTGATTCATAGCCATTTTAGCGCTTTGTCTTTTTCAGTTAACAGTTGAGGATGCACGCCCAGTGGTTGGTTTCCAATAGTTTTAAATGAACTCCATCATGTGGCTCATAAGAGCCTAATAGTGACAAAGTGGGTTGAGTCTAACAGTTAATGCCAACATCTGTGCAGCAGGGGCGGTTCAATGGGCGGGGCCACAGGGGCATTGGCCCCAGCTGAAATTTGATTGGCCCCCTGAAGTGCCCCTGTCCTGTCACTCATCTGTCCCTTTGCGCAAGAGTGATGATGCTGGGTGCAGTTCCATGTCCAAACACTAGAGGCGCTAATGAAACCAGTAGAAAAGTCCAGCTTGAGTAAAGCTGACAGAAGTTTTTTGTTGTTGTTCTTAAAATTTGAACAATCCTGCAGAAAAAGTCCTCCATCTCACAAATGATGGCTGGATTCTCTCACATGCTGTGTGTTTGAGAGTATTTTATCTATGTAGAGGTTGATCTTGGTTTCATCTGTCCAAAGAATGTTCTTCCAGAACTCTGCTGCTTTTTTAGATGTTTTTTTAGCAAAGTCCAGTCTAGCCTTTTTATTCTTGAGTCTTATGAGTGTCTTGCACCATGCAGTGAACCCTCTGTATTTACTTTCATGCAGTCTTCTCTTTATGGTAGATTTGGATATTGATACTTCTACCTCCTGGAGAGTGTTGTTCACTTGGTTGGCTGTTGTGAAGGGGTTTCTCTTCACCGTGGAGATTATTCTGCCATCATCCACCACTGTTGTCTTCTGTGGGCGCCCAGGTCTTTTTGCATTGATGAGTTCACCTGCATGGAGAGCTCATTTGATTGCATGTTTTCTTCATTGCAAAATCTCCCAATTGCAAGCAGCATACCTTAAATCAACAAGTCTTTTATCTGCTTAGAAAATAACATAAAGGAATTGTCCACACCTGCCCATGAAACAGCCTTTGAGTCAATTGTCCAATTATTTCTGTCCCTTTAAAAACAGGGTGGCACATGATAAGGAGCTGAACTCCTAAACCCTTCCTCCAACTTTAATGTGGACACACTCAAATGAAAGCTGGAATTCTGGACTTCATGTCTACGTTCATACAGCTTGAATGTTTCAGTAAACAAGTTAAAAAAAAAACTTTGTGTCAGAGTCCAAATAAATATGGACCTAACTGTACATGTCAAGTTCTTACTTTTATCAAATCATCTAATCATATTTTTTCTCAACAACTTACAGTTGAAGATGTAAATAAGAAATAAGATTTGAAAGAATGATCGCTCTGTAAGGCTGGAAATGACCACAAAATTACTAGAATGATCTGATCGTTTCGCTCCTCTTGTTGTATTAGAATTGATTGAACAAACTGAACAAACTGGCATGAGAACTGTGAAAGACAGCATTTGCTGTTGTGAGTATAAAAAAACAAATATTATTTTAGTTTTGGTCAAAGCTGCAAAGGGCAGAGGGATCAAAGAGCCATGTGAGCTGCTGGGTTCAAAACTTGGTTCTGAGTGTTTACATTAACCCTTATGACCCAATTCCAGCCTGATTTCAGGAATCCACAGACCAGTGGTTTCATTTGGGTCAGGCTGCTTGGCCCAGTTTGAGGTCAGCTACCGTTGCGCGTTGACTGGTTCACTGAACATGGGCGTCACGTCACACACATGAGATTAACTTTTCTTGAATCATTTGTATTGTCTAAGGTTTTTTTCAACAACCATACAACAACTGTAGCAAGCTACCAAGCAACAACAAGCTAACATTAGCTACCATTAGCTTTCTCTGTCGTCATATCCTCTCGTTTTCTGAGTCATACTGCTGGATGGTCTGGTACAGTCTTTGGTGTTTTTCCTTCGAGTTTGATGTCATCTGTTGTTGTGTTGCAAATAAATGAAATAAGATTTGTGCGATTTTTATGTAATGATCTCAACTCAATCTGCTCAAAGTAAACATAAGCAGGGACGGAGCAGAAAAAGGCCAGGCCAGGCCTTCCAATGCAAAAATGCCATCAGTCTTTAACTCTTGCAGAAAAGACAATGGGTGATATGCATTCATTTCTGGAATGTGAGGCATTTCGTTTGAATAGCAGAAGGAAAAACTTGTTACCTTCAATGAGACTGATCTGTCTGGGTTAGCCTGATGTCATATTTTTGATCAGTTTAAGTTTTAACTTGAAGACGGCCCGATCAGCATCGGCTGAGGGGCAAAAACACGTCTCTGCAGTTAAACCTTCCTGTCACTGTTTGATCTATCTGAAGTTGATCTTGTCAGGTGCAGCAGAGCGCTCTTCAGGCCGGCTGATAAAGTCTTCTCGGGAAGACAGGCTCTCCCTGTTGTTTTAATCAGAATGCAATCACGCTGGAGTGACTGGCTCGGTCAGCGTGGCTCGAGACTTTGTAAAGTCTTTGTAAAGACACGCCAAATGAGGAAGCAGCAACCCCAAAGTTAGGTTTTTACGATCGTTTGCTCAAGAGATGTTTTTTTCTTAATATACAGCAGGTCTAAAACAACTTCTCAGGCAATATAAACTGCAACAAGTGGCAGAATGCTTTGAGTTTTGGGCTTACTGTAGATCCAGGGATGACAGACTAAATCTCTCATTTGTACTGTGGGATAAAAAAGGGTTTAAGAGCTACTAGAACAGATGCAAAGGGCCGCAAGAGTGCTGCTGCAGAGGTGCATACTGACGTGCAAGAATGCTGCAGTGAAATAATCAATATGGCCTCGACAAAGATCATTCCACCCCTGCTGGGGCTGTCATCGGTTAGGTAGCATACCGCAGCTATTTACAAGCCTGGTTTCAGTAGGGATGGAGAAATATGTTGGGGTAGACAAAGAGCTAGTCACAACGAGAGGGTAAATACTTTCAGGGGGGCCCCTCGGCTAATGGGGTTCTATACAAAGCAGCACTTTAGGTCTCGCCGATGAGCGTCTACTCAGTCTGAGATACAGCTCTAGCAAATGCAGTGTGGCGCAAATAAATCAGCTTTTGCAGCTCCGGATTTAGAGGCGGGGATGGGTTCAGAAGTTGGCTGTCTGCTGTCGGCACGCAACAACCTTGTCAAAGCAGCAGCGGGGGGGAAGGAGGTGTCTGTGAACCCAGCTGTTCAGCCGGGAGAGGTACGGATGAATCAGGAGGATGTTTTATTTTTTTCTTCCCTACCAGTGCTGACATTTAAAATGAATATACTTTTCACTCGCCAATTTTTTTTTAAACCTTTTGCATTTTTAATCCACAGCGTTAGAGAAGTAAATTGCTTCCAACAGAACTAGGCCATCCATCCATTTCTTCCAGTTATTCATGGTCAGGTTGCAGAATTCCATGAAGGAAACCATCATCGGCTCAAGACGCACTCTCAACGCTTCCAAAGAGATCTGGAGGTTCAAAGATTCCCAGGCCAGAGAATATTCAAAATCAAGTCTGGGTCTTCTCAGCGAGACTTTATCAAATGCAACCTAATCAGATGACCAAATTTCCTAAACGGGACATATCATACAAAATCCACATTTTAGCTGTAAACTTCATGATGTTGTGTACTTGCGGTCTCTAGGAGTACAGAAAAGTTTAATTTAGCCTCTCCCCATGCTGAATCTGTGTATTCTGTTTGGGTCATATGTTTCAACCCATTCAGTTTTCTTTAGTCCTTATTCTATAGAAAAATCTCTTTATATTTCATCTAAAGGTGCCAAATTAAACATTTCAGACTAGGTTACTACCTTGTAAGCACAACAATGAATTGGAAACACATATTTTACATAGAATACTGTACTGTACCGTATTACTGCATTACATATCCACAATAATCAAAGAGAGCTTTATTGTAAAGTGTTAAACAGTACACTATTTATGACTTATACCCCTGCTTCGAATGTTGTCAGTCCATTAAATGAACATTATTAGCAGTTATCAGTCACATACAATGTGTCTAGACTGTGGCTTCTCTCCCTTCTAGTGAGTTGAAGGCACTTTTCAATCCTTTGTATGACTGTATGCATTCAGGCGCAGTGGGTTTAGCTCCTCCCCCAGGACTCGGACCTGAGTCGGCCTAGTACACTGTCCATCTTTGACCAGGGTGTGTTTAACGTTTCCTGAAACTTTCATGTGTTTTTTTTTTTTTTGTTCAGTTTATTTGATGACGGGAGAGGGGAGTATATATTTAATATAAGAAAACCAAAATCCAACTGTTAAACCAGCCACGTGATTTGGCTCAAATTTCTGTCAGCGGTAACTCTACAAGTGACAGAGTTTCCCTGAAAGTTTAATCAAAATCCGAGATGGATTTATTTTATATTATTCCTTTATTTTCGTACTTTACAGGCAAAGGAGTCCTGCAATGGTGCCTCCTCTGCCTTCCCGTTTCCCCTTCCCCTGGAACGATAAATGGTCTGAACTTGTATAATGCTTTATCAAGCCCACTTGGACTCCAAAGCTCTTTACGCTTCAGTCTTTCACCCATTCATACAAACATTTACACAATGAAAAACAATAAAAATCTGAGAACCGCTGGAGAAGACCTCTGAGTGGCTTGCTGCTGAAATGTCACCGTGTGGAGAGCTTCATCTGCAGAATGACGACCCGATGGGAGGCGCGCCTCCACTCGTTCTCTGAAATGTTTCAAACTTTACCCAACTGTTCTCTGCGGTGTAATAAACATTTTTGAAAGAGTAATAAAAGGCCTGACAACATTCGAACTGGGTGTTTATACGTGTTTATTAGTCATTAATAAATAGTGCCTACCATATACTTTACAATAAAGCTGCCTTTAATAATTGTGGATATGTATAATGAAAGAAAACAATATTATATGTAAAATATGTGTTTCTGACATCTTCTCCTCAAAACCTTCAATGTTGTCTGGACGCAGAACAGCTGGCTTTCAAAACCAAAATATTTCAAGCAAAAATTTTGCAATTGTTATCCGAGCCCTTTCCCACATAAGCAAACCTGCACATGAACTTCTGACCAATCACACAACACTCTGTGCATTCACCTGTGAGAGAAAGTTCAGCCCAAGTTTTGTGTCAAGAAGGGGCAGATGGAAAAAACACATGACAAAATATGACAGTTTTTGTCAGTCAGCTGCGACAATGAGAGCCCATTTCATGGCTTTGGATCAAGTATGTGGGGGCCTCCCCTATCTCTGTGATTGAGCTGGACCAGGAAGCTCATTCCAATTCAATTCAAGTTTATTTATATAGCACCAAGTCACAACATACGTTGTCTCGGGGCACTGTACATAAAAAGATCAATCTAAAGAAGAAACCAGCAAATTGTGTTGAATCACTTCATCACAGTCTCCCATCCTGAGCAAACGGTGGAGAGGAAAAACTCCCCTTTAACAGGAAGAAACCTCCAGCAGAACCAGGCTCAGGACAGGAGACCATCTGCCTTGACCAGCTGGTTGAGGGACAGGAAAGAGACACAAACATAGAAGAACTGGTCCAGGACTGGTCCAGGTGCACCTTCTTTTGGAAGAGACAAAGAAAAAACATGATAGAAATAATAACATTAAACATGTAGTGAATAAAGACTAAAGACAACAGCAGAGTGAGGAAATGTGCTCAGTTTGTGCTCCAGCAGAAATGAAGAATAATTCAGGAAACCTAAGTCTAATTATAGGATTTATCAAAAATTAAAAGAAATCATTTCAGTTCCTTGTCTCCTGGATCTTTTTCAGTTCAATTCAATTAAGTTTATTTATATAGTGCCAAGTCACAACGAAGGGTACTGTACATAAACATTCACATACATTATAAAAGCCAATTAGTAAAAGTTATCAATCTAAGGAAGCCAGCAGATTGTGTTGACTCATCACTTCATCACAGTCTCCCATCCTGAGCAAGCACATTTCTTTCAGTCTTTCAGTTTCTTTCAGGGCCATTATCGTTAAAAAGGTTTATAACGTAGGTGGACCACTTATTTGAGAGCTTTGTGTTTTGGCTCAGTTCCTGTTTTACCGTGACGCTACTGCAATCAAAGTGCTGATCAATCTCTCGTTCAGTCTTGTCTACAAGAATCCAAGATACTTGAGGCAAAGACTCCCTTTTTTTTTAGAGAATAACCATATCCCTAAGTTTATACAAGCTAACCACCATCCAAGATGTTTTACACTAGAACCGTCCCAGAGCTTGCTAAAAATCAAGACATCCACATAAAAAAACAGAGCCTGATGTTCCCACAACTACCGCTTAAGGTCCAGTCCACAATTCAATACAACTTTATTTATAAAGCATTTTAAAAACACTGTTGGCCAAAGTAGTGTACGCTGATAAAAACACAATAAAGCATAAGCATAAAAAACAATAAACTAAGTAAAACGAGACATTTTAACTCTAACAACAACAAACGAAACAATATAAAAACTAAAAACAAGCTGAGTTAAAAGCCAAGGAGAACAAATGTGTTCTAAAACACAGGAAGTGAGTCAACCTGTGTGATTTGCAAACTCGGCTCATTCCACAGTTCAGGGGCAGCGACTGAAAACGCTCGATCACATCTCAGGCTTCTGTTTGATGTTGGATAAACCAACAGGAAGTGATCTGCTGACCTGACAACAGAGTGATTCTAAAACAGGGGTGCTGCGGTCCAGAGAGCAAAGGTTTTACCAGTGGAAAGGTGAGCAGCAGCATGAAGCACTCGAGTCAGTGCTGCCTGCTCTGCCCAACATAATGCAGTCATCTAAATGAGTCGTGATAAACGCACGGACTAAAACCACTAAATTATGCTGTGAAAGAAACGGTTAAGCAATAAAGCTGGACTTGATCAACTTGACAATATTCATGTTCGGACCAATAGTGAGGCATCAATACCATTGATCCCAGAACTTTGTGCTCTAAAATCAATTCTGAAATCAATATATTGATACTTTGATACTTCTGTCACTTCAGGTAATGTATACTGTTAACAGGAACACTGGAAGATAACTAAACCACTGAAATCTGGTCTGAGTCATATGCAGTTGGTGGGAACTACTTTTTCCTCCGCCAGGGTAATACATAAGCAGAATAGCACACGCTCAGTCTATAAATATTACATGACCAGCATTTTCATATACATGAAGATTCAGGTTTTCTGTTTTATAGTACCTCCAGATAATTAAACAATAATTTACTTTAACGATTTTGTTATTTTAGTTCTTTTCTTTATTGTTTGAAACATCACAACTCTGGTATTTTGTATTTTTTTAGGGCTGTCAAATGATTAATATTTTTTAATCTGATTAATCCCAAAG
>NW_013952623.1:154053-160785 GCF_001266775.1 Austrofundulus limnaeus
AAACACAACAATCTGACTATCCACCAAATATTGAGCAGTTTGCCCTGTTTTTGCTACAAGATACCTGAAGATAAACTGTGATGTGAACTGTGCTCTCAGACTGAAGAAGTCTCTTGGAGGAGAGACGAAACGTTTCATTAGAGAAGAACCCGTCCAGAAGACCTATACAATTTTTTTTCTTTTTGATTTTTTACCTGGATTACTGAGATGCATCAGGACATTAATCGCGATTAAAATTTTTAATCTATGCCCATGCAGCACTAAAATTAATCTGAGTTAACTCGATTAATTTCACAGTCCTGATTTTTTTTATTATTTACTTGAAAAACCAGATTTACCAGGCATATTAATTGTATTATTTTGCGCAAAGTATCAGTATTAGATGCAGTATTGTCTATGCCTGCCTGAGTTTTACTCTATATCAAAAAGGGAACCAGTGGTATGGAACAATCACTGGTCCATAAACACTACAAAAAGGACTGGAGATGAAGGACACCCCTGGCAGAGTCCAACCAACCTTAGAAACTAGCTGGACTTTGTATTGACGGTATGGACACAGCTCCTGCTTTATACACAAACCACACAGATATCTCTTAAAAGTGGGCCCAGCAACTCATACCCTCACACAACTGGGCTGATTGAGACCAAAGGTCAGCGAGTTCAACAGTTATCCAGGTTTGGGTTGTTTTATTTTTGTGTGTTTAGATTTGGGGTCAAGTTGGGTATGGAAAAGTCAATTTTTGGCATTTGACTGATGACGGCACGTTTATCTTGATTTTGATTTACTCTAAAAGTTAATCATTTGTAGAGTGACATCTACCAGTTACTGCCTGGAAGTTGAATAAAATTGATCATGAGATATTTTGCGAACAGACACAGGCTGAACACTTTAGGACGACTAAAATATCTTAAAACAGAGTGCTGCTGCAAGAAATCTGTTCATTTACAAGGTGCAACTGTTTTCTGAGGGAACTTGGACTGAAATTGGCTAATTATTCACTTTCAGTTTATTTCATATAAGAAACTATAAATAAGGAAGTCATTTAATTGCATGTGAATGTGAGTACATTGTATTAGTTTGGTTGACTGTTAGCAACATATCTCATGAACCAAATGAAGCTTGATGAAACTACAATTGGTTCACCTTTGGGGTCAATCCAGTTCAAAATGGCTGCCACAGCTCATCAGCTGTATCAAACACATCAACGCTTCTGACTCTCTCGCTTTTAAAGATATTGAGCTGAAATTTGGTGTGGTGGTAGCTGAGAGTCATCCACATCATGTAACCTGAGCAATAACAGGTCATGTGATTTTTTTTTTGATGAGAAAAACTCTAACATTTACTGTCGTAGTCGACTCTGCCTGTCTGTTAGCAACATATTTCATGAACCACTGGGCAGATGTTCATGAAACTCTCAGATAGTAACTATTGGATGAAAGTCTTTAACTGATTACATTTTGGAGTCAGTTCAATTCAAGATGGCTCCTACAGCTAACCAAGCTTATCAAACAGAAAAACAGCTATAACTCTAATTATTTTACAGATATTGAACTGAAGCAAGGCGTGGTAGTAGATGAGAGTCACCCTCAACAAATAACCTGAGTGACAACAAATTGCACAAGACTTGTTTTATAATTTTTTGCCATTCAAGGTAGTTATTTTATTTGTTTAATCTTTTGGTTCTAAACTAGGATTATTTTACAACCACTTATGTTGTTGTAAATGTGTTCTTTGTGTGCGCGTAGCTAAAATGTGAAAGTAGAAATTAATATCTACATATGTTTTTAAAAAAATGTCAATAAAAAATTTTGAAAGAAGCCCCGCCCATTTCCGTGAAGTTGCCATGGCAAACGTCGACGTCACGGCATGAGGAAGACCGTGTATAAGTATTGGAGGTTCAGACGCGGCGGCTCGGTTGCACGGATGTGTGCTTGGAGGGAGTGACACGTGCCGAAAATAAAAATAAAAACAATAAAATAAAATAAAAAGACATTTAAAAAACGCGCACATCCAGGAGTTCAACTTTCTTTTTCTTAGCTTTTTTTTTTCCTTATTAAAACCGCACGTCCTTTTTTTTAAAAGGAGGAATTTCATTTCTTCAGTTTTTACTTGAACTAGAAATAAATCCGCATCTTGGCAACAATGGGAAGAGGGGTGAGTATAAACTTTTAATTCATCGCCTAGCACGACTAACTTCGCTTTGTCTTTTGTGAGCAGAGGGGAGATGGGTTTTAAAGTTCGTGGGGGGAGAAAAAGGTTCGTGTCTAATCGTGATGGAGGGCAGAGGTGGAGCTTAGTATGTGTTCAAGAAAAGCCACATTTCTCTCAAAACAAAATGCCCGCCGGAGGCACTTCCGCCTCATTAAACAGGTCCCCACTTCAGCACGTTTTCTCTGTGGGGAAACAGGGGGTAAAAATCAGAGGTCTGCACGCAGAGACGTGCTGCACAGTGCTCGGTCACAGAACGGGGATGTGAAAGTTCTGGCGTTGCCCGCCACCCTGCAGCTTTGCTGGGAGTCTGGACCGAGAAAATAACGGGACTTTAAAGCGTGCAGGGCCAACTGGTAGCTCTGAGTCGAGTTTTAAAGCGCTTCAAACTTGAATAAACCCGTGAAACTTGGCTACACTTGATTAAAACTCTTTGTTTTGCAGTTTTCTAGCATTTGGTGTTATGTTTGTAAAGTTTTTTTTTCTCCTCTGCTTTGACTAATAAAACAAATCTGACGTCATATAGTGAAGCTGACTGGTAAAAAGTAATGCCCACCAGCATCACCAGCACCACCAAAAGAGATGATCTTCCTCTTTAATCTTTCTGCTGGACGGGTCAAAGTGTCCCAGGAGGTGTCAGGTTTTAAAACTTAAAAGAAAACTTTATTGTGAACATCCTGTGCTCTTGTTTCCTCTAAATGAATCTGATGTGTCCAACCCATCTCGCCACATTAACAGTGTTTCCGTTTTGTTATTGTTTCTGTTGTTTTCCCCCCATCGACGTGAGCGGCGAGGGAACGAAATCGAACCCCCGCCGTGTGAAATATCAGTTGCCGCCACACCCTGCCATTCTGCGCTGTGGAAACACTGGTTATACATTCATTCAGCCCGGGAGGGAGGAAGATGGTGAAGAGGCAGCTGAAGAAGGATCGCAGAGATCTGGCGGGAAGATGTGAGGCAGGATTTGTCATTCAGCCTGTCCTCCACGCTCATTTATAAAAAAATCTTTACTCAGTTTCTCTGCTGCTGCCTCTTTTTTTCTTCACCCTCCCCCTTTCTTTGCTCCCATATGTGATGAAAGCCTTGCCCTGCCCCCATCCAATCCAACCTCCCTCCTCATCCCCTCTCCAGTCCTCTCCTCCAACACAATGTGGACGAAGCAATCGCCGCTAAGGAGGCTTCCTGTGGAGAGGAAGGATGAGAACTTGTTCAGCTGTAATGGAGAAGATCTAGGGTGACAAAGGGAGAGGGTGGGGGGGGGGTTACAGGTGCGACGAGGGGGTCTCGTTGCGAAGATTATGTTCCCCGTTCATCTCATGTTTAAACATCACACCCCCGACACGATAGTGAGCAGAGAGGAGTGAAAACGGGCTCAGATTGCTTGGGATAAAGAAAACGAGGAGGTTATAGCCTGGAGGCACCAGTTGCCGCATTACCACCGCTGGAACAACTTGACACCCAGACACGAGGGAGGGAAGATGTTCTGCGCATCAGCTGTCAGTAGTTGGGAGTGTTGACTTGTGGGGTGGTGGGGGGTTCAATGATTCGTCTTTTTTTTCTGTTCAAAAGGATGTTAAAGCGGAGAGCTGATAGAGATCTGAAACCCCAGAAACAAAATGAGGCCAGGGCGACACAAGCTCTTTGCTTTTTAATGAGGCAGCCATGCGGTGCGGAAGAACTCAACAAACCGATGAGGCGAAGCTTAACGGAGGGTTTTCATTACCGCGCCGGGCTTTTGTTTGTCTTCTGGGCTGACTCGTAAACTGAAACACAATCATGAGGTCTTTAGCTCTTCAGACACCCTTTTCGTCCAGTTTTAGACGCTTTTGCTGCGTTGCATCAGCTCTACGGGGGATTAAATGAACAAACTTGATTCAAGTTGGACGTTTTGTGAAAAGAACGTCCACATGTATGAACGTGACGAAACGAAAAAGGTGAAGGAATTCAGGCTTGAAAGACTGACATCGGTTGAGGTGGAAGTTCTGACAGAGCAAGCGGCTGTTTCAGTTTAAGAGCAATTGAAACCAATACCTGCTGAAATAACAGAATGAGCACAGTGTACAAAATATCGATACACTGAAATATGGCGATATTTCATTTCCTGATACTGTATCGATATTCTAAAGCCCTGTATCGATTTTTTATTAAGGTTTAAAATGTCAACTTTCCTGCCAGCCGTTCATTTTAATGTTGTACTTCAGCGTCTGACCACTAGTTGGCAGCAGTGAGCCAGCCATTTGGCTCCTCTACCTCTTGAGGTAGAGGCTGTATTGTTAAGCGTTGGGTGACCATTTTGTAAATTAACGTTAAAAACTAAAAGCTGTAAAAAATGCATTTTAAAACTATTTATTGGCAAAATTTAGTCTAATAATTGAAAACATGGATGAAATAAGAAATATGAAACAAATAAAATAAAACACATACAAAGCTGAACACAGCTAAATGTATCAAAAGTGTGTTTATGTAATATTAGAATTTTCTGAGACAATGAATTTTGGTTTTTCTTTTTTTTCCAGTAAGAGGTTTTTATTTAATAGAATTTTTGGACAAAAAAATCGCAATATACCACCTTGCTTACAGTATCGCAATATATCGGGATGTATCGTATCGTGACCCCTCTGTCATGATTTGTATCGTATCGCCAAATTCTTGTCAATACACAGCCCTAGTACCCCTTTATATTTTCATCATTACATGGCCTTGGCAGCCTAGTTTTGTTTCAAGATAATATCGCCCTGTCTGCTTTTATTTTACGAATGTCAATCGCAATGGAAGGTCTTAGACTTGACGCTTGAATTTTAAAAGATTTGCGCAACCAATTTTTTATTTTTCAAGTCAGTCGCAGTTGTTGCAGCTGTCTCAACCCATTCTCAATTTAGTATTAATGTAACACCTGAATTGGAACTCTCAAATGACAGAAAACATCTGAAGCTAACGGGGTGGGCGTTACTAGGAATTTTGGTATCAATTCGATACCAAGTAAATACAAGGCTAGTACTGCACATACCGATACTTGTCATGTTCGACAAATAATCTAGTGATTTTTGTCTGTAGTAAGTCAATGATATAACACAGGACAAAGGTTTTGGTGAATTAAAAATGTTTTTATAATTAGGAGACTCTGCACTGCTGACTTTGTTTATTGGTTTATTCTTGTAATATATTCAGTAGTGCAAACTAGACACCGCATAGCGGTAACATAATGACCCCCGCACGCACAAATGCACCAGAACTCAGAAGTCTTTATTCCTAATAAATGTCATGCTACTAGGTGCATCCCAAAATTGTAGTGGCTTGGGGGGGTCTTTTTTGTTGGGGGCATTGGTTAACCTGATGGATAGCCCCTCATCAGAGCTAAACAATCAAAGAAAATCTGAAGCTCCTATGTTTAATAGTTTTTGAGCTATAACCATTTTTGTATGTCCAGATACCACTTTTTCAGATAAATTGGGTGTCCATCGAGGGGTTGGGGTGTTTGGGGGGGCACTGGTTGGTGGGCCTGATGGATAGAGCTTCATCAGAGCTAAACCACAAAAGAAATCTGAAGTTTCTATGTTGAACAGTTTCTGAGTTAGAAGCATTTTTGCATGTCCAGACACCCCCTCTTTAGAAGGAGCCCCCTCCTCAAATGTGGGGTGTATCGTAAAACCGTTGGCTGGCGCAGTGTAGATCAGACTCTTCTACAGTCCTGCTAAATTTCATGTTGATCGGTGCAGCCGTTTTTGTACTACGGTTGACCAAAAATCACTGAGAAAATAAATAAAAAAGTAAACCATACAAAAACAATATGATTCCCGCTTATGCTTCACGTGCGAGGGTCATAATAAATCGGAAACAAAAGTGTAGATCTTATCACATTAGTATAGATCCAATACCCATTCTCATCTTGGTATCGATGTTATCCACGTTTAGATTGATATGCAATACCATTGAGGCTACAGCTTTAAAAACAGGCCAACTGAGTGAAGGAAGTCGGGTTTTAAATTAATGTGCGTGGCCAAGAATACAGTTGATTTCAAACATTCACAATTCAGTTCGACTGCAGTAGAAAATTTGCCATCATCTCGCAATTTGGAGTCCTCACCTAGTCTCAACTAATCACAGCCCAGTGAGACATTTAATCCTCAATGTAGAAGTAAAGATCACCTCAAACGGGTTATTAGAAGCAGTGGATGTTGGGTTGTGTTACAGTTCTAGTTTGTTTTGTTGTTGTTCTGTTGTTTTTCATAAACTTGAATGGTGACCCTTGACCCAAGACACACTCAAACTCCTTCAAAAAGCCTGTTAGGGTTAGCTCATGAGTTGTGGTGCCTCGCTTTGGTGTCGCTGTTGATTTGCAGGACGCTTGTAGATATTTAAAAGTAAAAATGCATTCATTTGTTTTAACTTCTGAGGAAGAGAGAAAGGAAATCCAATAAGCTGTGTTTCCCAAAGTTGGGGTCGGGACCCAAAGTGGGGTCCCAAAACATCAAGGTGGGGTCCTGAAAAGATTTTCGGAATTAATTACATTTTTGCCTTAGTTG
>NW_013952623.1:161094-163108 GCF_001266775.1 Austrofundulus limnaeus
CAATAAGCATAAATAATTATTTAGATTTGTGTATAAGCTGTTTAGATAGTCAAAAAACCTGTGTTTTTAGGGTTATTAACAAAGTTCGTGTACTCAGACCAGTAATATTTGGGGTCACAAGTTTTTGCCATGGATATTTTGTGGGTCAGAAGACAAAAAGTTTGGGAACACTGCAATAAAGAACAGTCTCCTAAGTAGATGGTAAAAGATGATTTAGAACACACAGACACGTTCCTGAATAAAGTCACGACTCTCTGCTCGTCCCACCGTGAACTGACCGAGCCTGTCAGCCTCCGGACTCCGTTAATCCGAGCCTAAGGGGCAGTGGACTCCACCTTCACATCCATTTCTCACAGTCCGTTTCCCCCCTTGTTCTCTCTCTCTACCTGTTTTCCCTTTCTGTGGGTTTAACATTCTTTCCGCTCGGCCTTTGTCGTGTGTTAAGGAGGAGGGGTGTTTTGTCACACACTGCCCCTTGTCAGTTTCAGAACACTGTGTACTTCCTTTTCCTTTTTTTTTAAACTTTCTCCGTCTGCATCTCCTCCTGCTTTGCTGCAGTAACTGTCTTTCGTCATTTTTTATTAATTTTTTTCTTTGCTTTTTCCTTTCTTTCCCCATTTCTTCCCCACACCAGCTCTCTCCATCTCCAACCGTTTTGGCTGAATGTTCAGTTTCTCGTTGACGCTCTTTGAACGTCTGTCGCCGAACTGTTGCTCAGCAAAAAGTGGAACATTCAGAACTGATGTGTGCGTTTGAACTCCGGAGCACGCTTTTCCTCAGCATCTCTCTCTGGCATTCCTGCGCGACGAGTGATGACATTTTCCATGACTAATTTGAGACATGAAAACATTCAAGTGCAAGTGGCCTGATTCGCTGTCGTTTACTGACAAGTTTAAATGTAGGTTCAGCTTTTTGTTGTCTTGAGAAAGTAATGACAATTAAAGGTATGATGTAGTTCTACATTTCAAATTCAGTTCAAATTCAAAAATACTTTATTGATCTCAGAGGGAAATTAGGTGTATTTGTAGTACAACCAAGGCAGATTCAGTTGTTAACTCATTCATTGACTCAACAATTCTAGAGGAGGAAAATAGTTTTAATTAAAAAAAATCTTGAGCCATTGTCTCGCTGAGCTGCAACTGTTGAAATATAGTTTCACTCAAACTTGCTAGAAAAAAAAAGCAAATTTTCAATTTTAGTGTTTCCTTTATTTATGAGCCAGGACATTTTTTGTGGATTACTTACCAAGCTATGGGCACCAGTGACCCACGCAACCCTGAAAAGGAAGAAGCGTGTACAGAAAATGGATGGATGGATGGACTTACCAAGCTATTCTAGGCCCTGCACATTATTTTGTTGCTCAAATCACACGTCTTGGCCCGCACCTCAGCAATTGACCTCGTCTTTATGATTTAAACACTTTGGATGTGAAAAATGGCAGTAGTGGGCACAACTAACCAAAAATTCTGCTTTGCTATTAGGGTTAGGTTAAAAAAATAATCACGATTAATTGGGGGTGTTTATCCGATGACGATTAATTTGACGATTAATCCCCTGGAGTCCCTGGACATCCTTATGTCCTGGTCACATGACCAATTTAGTGGGAAAGATTTTCTCTTCATAAAAATCTGTTCTATTTTTTATTTTTTTAATTTTTTTGCCACTTCAGTAGAAAGCAGAACTTAATATCAGAATATTAGTATCTTAGCTTCTTCATCATCAGTGGCCTTTTTTTAATAGAAGAAAAAGAAAGAGAGAGAAAAAAGTAAAATGTAATGAGAGAGTGAAAGAGATTAGAAGATACATATGTGAAATATATATTGAGAAAACACAAGACAGCACACCAGCCTCTTGGCTACACACCTACAAAAACAAAGATAGCAAAACCACAGCAAAAAATGCATATCTATATAATTATGACTATAGCCTTGCTGAAAACCATATACATATATAAATTTATACATATACACATAAACATACCCATACCTACCTATCCAAAGTCTTTCATATATAT
>NW_013952623.1:169198-173495 GCF_001266775.1 Austrofundulus limnaeus
TTTTCTGTCTATGCGCATGTGCAGCACTTGGATGAACAACCCGTGTAAAGCAAGCCAGGAGGGACAAAAAGGAACGCGCCTGTGCTTCGCCACGAGACTACTGAAAAATCGATCTCATGTCCTATGAATCGATATTGCAAGAATTTTGTGAAATCGATTCAAGATCGATTAAATCGATTTTTTTACCCAGCCCTATAGACAAGTGACAATTCTCTTATACTTGGGAGAGGCTATGTATGCAACGTTTTTGGGAAATTGTAGTCAGTGAGTTAACTACTTTCTTTTACTACTTTGGTGATTTTACTACTACTTCTACTTCCTGTTCTTCGTCGTTGTCTTTTTCACCAGTAGAAACAGCTGGTACTTGACCACGTGACTCCCATGATGCGAAAAAAGTGTTTCCATTGCAGTTTTGCCAAATACACCAATTTTCGATACGGCCCAAAATCCAGCTCATCCTAGTGCAAAATGATTTTGTCGAAAAACTTATTTTTTTTTCCTAAATTGACATGTTTCCATTGAGCAAATTTATTTTCGAAATTCTAATTTGCACATTTTCATGGTCAATGGAAATGCAGCTAAAGAGAAAACTGACTATGGGGAAAAATTAAGATCATACACAGAGATATCTTTATTATAATCCTGAGCATATAAATATTCATCTTTAATATCAGGGGTAGACGTAAGGAAAATTTTCAGGTTGTCCAGCGGACCACCTGTTGACGAAATCTGGTTGTCCACAAAACATTTTGGTTGTCCAAAAAAAAAAAAAAAAAAATCTCAATTAAAATGTAATTTAATAGGTAGCCTATATTGTTCTGTATTCAAAGTTTACTGAATACAAATGTTCTCAGTCAGCAGGTTTAACAGTTTCAGGAGCTGCTTGAGTAAGACTCCTCCTCATCCTCTTCTTTGAAATAGAGAGCAAACATCAACATCCAACAACCATAAGCTTCCTGCTTACAGGACAAACATTTTAATTTATATAGTAGTATAGCCTACTGTCTACATGACCTTATTAAAGCTACAGTTTAGTGTTCTTAGGACTGAGACTTTCTGGATAAAGGGGATTTAAACAGCTCTTCTGTCATTTTAGTGTTTTCAACTGAGGAGCTTTGATGTATTTATTTAAAAAAATTATAGCACAAGAAGTTCTCTGCATAGAAAAAACAGTTTATTTTTAATGTTTTTTTAACCAAACTGATAAGTTTCTCCACAATAATTGTTGTGTAATGTAAATGCATTGAAACACCTGGTTAAATTTGGAAGATATTATGATTAACTACAAGCACCTGAAGCTGACTCAGAGAACTCTGTGATTTTAGAGGAAAATCAAAGTCAAACGCACCCCCCCACCCCCTCCCCAACGGCAGTGGTCCGCTTGCGCATCCTGCTCGCGTGTGATTAATACTGATTTTTTTTTTGCGAAATTTACTGATTTGTGATGCTCATTATACATGTAAATATGTGAAGGGGTTGACTTGTGGACTCTGAAGTCCCCGGCCGGTCGGGGCCGCGATGCGCGTGAAGTGGTGCAGCGGCTGCAGTAAAACTGCCTCTCAGCCCTCGCTTTAAAAACAGTCAGGTGATCTGTCACGGTTTTGTTGTGCTCGTAAACACACGGTGTTACAGGAGAAATGCTGCGAGGTGCTTTTAAAAATATATATAAAATACGACGTAATCCTCGGTGGAAAATAGCTCAGGTGAACACCTCCCGGGAAAGCCCTGACCCCCCACCCACAGAGAAAGAAAAAAGGCAGTGGTGTCAGTCAGAAAGCACGACCCGCCCTGCTCTGTTCTGATTGGGTAAAACTTTGACTGTGGTTCTCTTAATTGGGTGAAAGAACCGTCAGTTTAATCCCTAGATGGCTTTAACAAGTTTTTATTTCCCGTTCATTTTTACAATGACGAACACCTGCTGCTTTTTTCTTGGTTGTCCACCGGACAACTTGGAGGCGGGACCTGGTTGTCCGAAATGAAAATAGGTTGTCTCGGACAACCTAAACAATGGTTATGTCGACCCCTGCGCTGGCTTGAAGTTGGCATGTCCTAATTTAGTGGAAGCTAACTGGTGCGCTAATATTTTTTAAAGTTAATGAGAAACGCAATCTGTTAAATGACAACTTAGTGCAGCTATTAGCTGTATAAAGATTTGCAGAACCATGCCCACCACTGAAAATTTATACCAGTTTTTAAATAAAAATCATTTATCAATGACATGATATGTAAAGCTGGCCATTTGAGTCTGTGTCCTGTTTCCTCTCATAAGAAAAACCCTAATACAGGTATGAAAAATGCGTTTTTAGGTTCTCTAATGCAGCTTTTCTTCAAAACATAAGAAAAATAAGAAGATATATTATATAAAAATAAGAAAAAATTGCGTCAAATGAAGTATTTCAAGAACCTTACCAAGTAAAATTTTCTTACTCCATTGGCAGAATTTTTTGACTTAATTTGAGTCAAGTTTTCAGACTAACAAGACAAATAATCTTACACATTCTGAAAACAAGATTATTATTCCTACACAATCAGTTCTTGTTTAGTAAATCAGTCTCAAAACAAGATCAAAAAGACTTTTTGGCTGGAAATAAGATTTTAAAACTTGGTTACGTGGACAGTTTTTGCAGTGTAGATGTGAGTTTTTGAACGTTTTCTTAGGAAATTCTCAAGATAAGCATGAAAAGCATAAACAGTGTTGCTTATTGCTTTTATTCATTTATTTTTTTCTATCTCTGGACTTCTCAGATGTCTCAACATTTGCATGCTTTCAAGTATAACCTTGTAGAGTAGTCAAAACTGTGCAAAGAAAGTGTGCGCTTTAATAAAATCTCAGGGTTTTTCTGCTGATTCACACATTTATTAGTGAAAACAATGGTTGATATTCTGTGCATTCAGCTGGTAGAGAGGTGCCCAGCTAGTTTCTTCACAGGAAGCCGTCTGATTCGTTCCTGCTTCAGTGCTTTGTTGGAGAACTTGGAAGTTGAAGAGAACGTGGAAGGGGTGTTAAACTCACCCCAGTTTCAATTAACACTTTGTCCTTTTCCTGTTGAAACAGAGAAAAAGAAGAGTTGTTTGGAGGCAAATAAAGAATAAAGGAGGGATATAAATTTGTGTGTGTGTGGGGGCTGGCACAACACGTGACCGCCCATTCACATTTTTAGAGAGGCGTGGCTAAAGTTGCTAATAGCAACCAGGCAAAAGACCCAGGATTTGTGTGTGTTCGGGCAAACTGAATGAGCAGATTGTATTTCTGGCAAGAGACCCTGGCACCAGGAAGGACTGCTTGCAGGAATTCTGCCTGTTCAACAACAAAAAAGAGAGTGAAAGAGGGGGGAAAGAGAGGTTTACGCTCTTAAAATATTCAAGAGCTTGCCCAGTTGCTTCCTTCTGATTGTTTAGGTTTTTCTCTTAGGAAAAATAGGAGAAAGTAAGGGGGGGAGGACTTCATTCAGAACTTTTTAAATCTCTTTAAAAGATGCACAAACATAATCTTTTTGTTAACAACTTCCTTTCTCACGCTCTGGGTTTCACATGAGCACACTTTGTTCAGCTGCTCGATGAAAGGTGACGTTGACTCATATCGAGAACTCCAACTGTAATCTCTGCTGAGAATATTATGCGACTCATACACCTTGTACTCTGATTGATTGTTGTTCCTAACAAACACCAGTAAATAAGATAATTTTTGGATTTTAGTCTGTTGTGAAACTCCTAAAAATCTCCATGAAGGCTAAAGGGGAAAAAAAGAACAAGTTCTGCTGACTGCTGGATAAGGAAGCCCATGTGACTGTGGTCTTAAGAGCCACATGAAACAATTTCTAAGCCCTTTGTGTTGTGCACGTGGAATTTGTGGAAGCAATACAAGGATCCATTGTTCAGTGTACAGTAGGCTTCATCAGCTAAGACATTTGTGTTTGGCGACACCTACCATTTGCCCTACTTATTTATATTGTGCGCTGCTGAAAATAAACTCAAAAATAATCAGTGGGTGCAACGTCTACCACTCATTGGGCCTCATGCAAGAACCGTTCGTACGCACAGGTTTGTTCTTAAGTTGTGCGTACGAGTGATTTAGGAGAATTTGTGGCATTCACCAATGTTTTCATATTCTAAGGTTTTTTTCAGATATGAACAAAATTCACGAGTGGTCAAGACCTGTCGTATATTTTACCAGCAGTCAGTCTGCTGTTATCCAGACGGGTTTTCTTCATTAAGAAACTTCATATTTCATTAGTTTGAAGATTTTTTGAGTTGAAAATAAATTATACTCCATAATTATGTTGACAAGAGGTTATTC